>NC_091126.1:21714897-21797397 GCF_040183065.1 Periplaneta americana
TATATCTTACATTTCCTCGAAGATATTTTAATTTTTTCCACCTCATCAAAGGATAAATTTCCTATTTTTGTATTTGCGTTTCGTTTCTCCTTTTGCTGTGGTCGTGCCAGAGAATCAGTCCCATTCCGAGGCTTATTTTTTGCGGGTTTCGTTACAAGCTCTTAGGGAGAAGCCTATCTTTAGTTCATGAAGCACAAATACTTCGGTCATTGAGCTCTACCGCGCATTGGTCGTCGATTACACTCTCTGAATTATCATCTACGAGTATTGCTCTGCTCAGTTGAGAAATGCATGGCATAATTCGATCGAGGCGAGTGGAGACGCGGGCGTAATGTGAACTATCGCGATGAACGCTATACGAAAGCAGGAGAAGTACAGGGACATCATTTTATTTTTACTAACATTTCTAATATTAACCTGGCTATACCTTTGAATCGACGATTAAGAACCGGAAATACCGTTTGCTACTCCCTTCCACGACTGATAATGGCGTAATATACAAACAAATCACTTTACTAGGTATAGGAGGGAAGAAAAGTAGTTCATCCACTTACGTAAACTAGGAAATATCGCGATTTTGAGTTTGATAATTTTCATTAGGATTTTGTTTAATCAAGATACAGTACAGAATTAACAATGAATGTTTTTACTCACGAACTGAGCTTTCCATGCGGACGTATTCATTATGCAGTGTATATTATACTGTCTACAGCACATTAGCGTACACTATAGAGAATGAAGCTAAATTGAAAAATAATCATAATATGGATATTTAAACACACTTTTTAAAATTGTGGCCGTAATTTCGATACAGGCTTCAGTTCTAATGTGCATATTATCGCATTATAGACTATTGTACGTAATTTCAATTACCAGGTTCGTACTTCGTATCAGTAACTCATGTTGAAATAATTCTATACCTGTCCACATCTGACATAATTAGGAACATAAAATCGAGACGTTTGAGATGGGCAGGGCATGTAGCACGTATGGGCGAATCCAGAAATGCATATAGAGTGTTAGTTGGGAGACCGGAGGGAAAAAGACCTTTAGGGAGGCCGAGACGTAGATGGGAGGATAATATTAAAATGGATTTGAGGGAGGTGGGGTATGATGATAGAGACTGGATTAATCTTGCACAGGATAGGGACCGCTGGCGGGCTTATGTGAGGGCGGCAATGAACCTTCGGGTTCCTTAAAAGCCATTTGTAAGTAAGTCCACACCTGTGGAGTAACGGTTAGCGCGTCTGGCCGCGAAACCAGGTTGTCCGGGTTCGATTCCCGGTCGGGACAAGTTACCTGGTTGAGGTTTTTTCCGGGGTTTTCCCTCAACCCAATATGAGCAAATGGTGGGTAATTTTCGTTGCTGGACCCCGGAATCATTTCACCGGAATTATCACCTTAATCTCATTGAGACGCTAAATAACCTAAGCTGTTGATAAAGCGTCGTAAAATTACCTAGTAAAAATAAAATTCTGTACCTACTCTATAAAAGAGACTTTACGTACTGTAAATTCAATCTCTACTTCTGCCCAATCCGAAAAGATAAAATTACTCAGACATGCTATCTACTGTCCATCCAAGTGGTTACGTCGCAGCGTCGTAGAAAGGGAGGAAATCATGTGACAGTTAATTACTTAACGAGGCCCTTTTATTTAAGTTATTTTAAACAATTGTATGGGTATAATATTACGTAGACGTCCAATTCCTAACAGAAATTAATGTTCTCAGAAAAGAGCTAAGACAGCCCAGCCACTAGCATTTACAGAGAGGCGAATAGAAGCAGGTAGGGGAAACCGGGATGCGACGTAGTCAAATGGAAAATGATGCAATATTGAAAGCTCTTTCGTCACTGGAAAACGCGAACTTATTTTTGGAACATACTGTTTACTATGACCGTAAGGCTGCTATGACTGTGTATGCGGTCTTGGATCTGTGTGGAGGACGGTTGAACTTCATTAGTAGAAGGGGTGGGAGTGAAGTACATTAAAAAACACAGATACAATAAAAATTGAAGTAAAACAAAATCACAGTCTACTAAGTTATGAGGGTGCTAGAAACAATAGACTGTTACGGTTCTATTTTGCATTGCCTGTAATGAGGCGATATGAACGATCCTAGTGGTGAGCAACTATTTAATGTTTGCATATTTACTACGTATTGAGCTTCGCGACTGTATATATTAGACTGTGATAAAATGATATCCCTGTACAAGTGCCGCTCCGAGCTGCAGGACTCCACTGGCCTTGGTCGAGTAATACTTTGAATATTTTGGCAGTTTTGCTATTTGAATTTTGTAATTAGACTAAACTTTTTAATGTTTTCTTAAAGAAATTTTGAGTGTTGGAAGGCGTCTGTGAAAGAGAATTTTCCTATCCCTGCTTGCGTTGGCTAGTTTAACTTTCGTCTTGAGCTGCACGGGGCAGCTCCCTAGCAACGGTGTCGAGAGGGCTTTAAGAGACGCGGGGTTTCAGCGAGGGTCAGCGTAAGGATGTCCTCTCACGAGTGGACCCCATTAGTACCAGAGCTTCCCCTGATTTATGAGCATTAAACCAAGACTGTATATAGGCTATGCAACTCGCGTTTCACATACAGACATACAGTATTTCCGTTACTAGTAGGCTATTCGTAAAATTTCTCATGACTTTCTTTTCAGACGTCCGCTATTAACGACGGGCTTTCAATGTCTTTCTTGCTGGTTCTTCTTATGGGATTTATTTCATTTTTGATATCTCATATTCAAGTGAAATTCCCGTGTTTTCCCTAATAGTTTCTGATTTTTCTCCTAACATATTCATGTCATCCGCATAAACAAGCAGCTGATTAACCCGTGCAATTCCAAACCCTCTCTGTTATCCTGGACTTTCCTAATGACATGTTCTAGACTTCTAGAGCAAAGTTACTTAAAAAGTAAAGATGATCGTGTAGTTGTTTTAGCCATAGGCCTACAGTACAATATCTTTCATAATTTTGTATATGAATATTACTGTCACAATCCGACTTACACAAGGTGTTCAAGAACAAACTTAAGATAAGATTATCTAACAAGTGTTTTAAAAACAAATTTCACTGTAAAATAAAAATAAAAAAGGACTAGAGAGAGAGAGAGAGAGAGAGAGAGAGAGAGGAAATGCCGCCCCCTGGAAATTGCTTCCCTAGGAAATCATGTGACAGTTAATTACTTAACGAGGCCCTTTTATTTAAGTTATTTTAAACAATTGTATGAGTATAATATTACGTAGACGTCCAATTCCTAACAGAAATTAATGTTCTCAGAAAAGAGCTAAGACAGCCCAGCCACTAGCATTTACAGAGAGGCGAATAGAAGCAGGCACTAAATCCGGCACTGGCTGTGAGATATATATGTTGGTGCTATTTTCTCCTCCATTAATAGTGAAAGAAAGAATCGTTTTCCAACAATTGACAAAATCAAAATAGATCTTGTTACAATTTATATTCTAAAGACGAAGGTGAAACTAAGAAATGTTTGACGAGCGAATTACTCTGCGAAAACTAAAAAGAAACCATTTCTAAGGAAAAGCTTTTCGAAAGAATAAAATACATAGATTGTACTTCTTGTCCATTCCCGACTTTTCCGAATCCGTTTTCCCTGAACCATTATTCCTAACGTTTGTTTTTACAAATTGTACTTTTTTTCCGAATCCCTTGTTTCGATACCAGCTTTCCAAAAAAGTTGTTCTAATGTACAATTTTCCGAAAGGAAATTTTCCCGTTAACCATTATTTCCACATCTCGGCAGCCCTAGACCACCCCGATTTTCTTCCATTACAAGTATTGTGTAATGAACTATGTAAAACGAGTTCCTTCCGGTACCAAGTCCCCCCCCCCCCCAGAACGCGAAAATGTAAAAAGTGTGACCAGATTAGACCTACTCGAAAGCCAAACGCATAAACGTTTCATGTTAGTAATTAATAGGGAAAATTTTTCAGAGAAATGTAACAATATCAATAGGCCTACATTCTTGGCAAAACCAGTGAGCTAAAAAGTTGTCCAACAAGGGAAAAATTTTCTGGAACAATTTTCGATTGAAAATTGTCAGGGAAATTTGCATTACTAACGCTGTCAATAGTGCAAGTGGTAAAGCTAGGAATCACGTGTTATGTCGTCATCCAAACTTGATGGTGCCCGCAGAAGATATAATATCCACTGTGTACAAAGTAATAGCCATAGCATACCTGCTACTTTTTCTCGTATAATTTCTGGTAATAAATGGAATTCATAATGGCATGAATGATATTAGATAATATTTTATTTTTTATTTATTTATTTATTTATTTATTTATTTATTTATTTATTTATTTATTCTGGTGTAGTTAAGGCCATCAGGCCTTCTCTTCCACAACAGCAGGAATACAAATACAATAATAGAAATAAACAGAACAAAATATACTATATACAAAGTAAAGCTACACAAGAAATAAAGAGAGAGAGAGAGAGAGAGAAAACACTATAAACAAAGTAAAGCCACACAAAAATATACACATGCTGCAGTCACACAAACTTTAAATGAGTGACTAAGTATCATAATTAATTCTATCCTAACTAATTAACTAACATAAACAAGAAACTTGCAATTTTAATCTAGATTAAAAAAAAGAAAAAAAAAACAAATCAATACTTCTAGCAATACCTAAAAAGCATTAACTAAGACAAAATTTTCCAATTTAATTTTGAATTGTGATAAAGTCCGCAGTCCCTGACGTCATTAGGTAACGAATTCCAGAGGCGAGGTATTTCCACAGTATAGGAAGATGGGTATAAAGACGTTCTATAATGAGGGATAGAAAGAAGTGCTTGATGTCGGTTTCGAAGAGTTGTAAGAAATTGAAAGCGCGATAACAGATAATTCGGAGTAGAAGTATGCATGATTCTAAAGAGAAGAGACAGTGAATGTATTGTTCTTCGTTCCTTCAGACGCGCCCATGAAAGTAACTGGAGGGAAGGTGTTATATGATCAAATTTACGAGTATTGCAGATGAATCGTATGCACACATTATGAACACGTTGTAGTCTCTCAGCTAAGAGTGAACTTACATTAGTTAGCAAGTAATCGCAATAATCAAAATGGGGCATTACAAGCGTCTGAATAAGATTCTTTTTTAGACTAAGTGGTAGAAATTCTTTCATATAAAACAAGGAATGAAGTTGAGAAAATATTTTTTTTTTGCAAATGTGTGTTACTTGAGTGTTCCAATTTATATCGCTATCCATAAAAATGCCAAGATTTTTAACTGTTTAACTGTATTTAACAATAATCCCATAGTATATGCTAGAGAATATTTACATTCGTAAATAAATAAAACAATACAAAAATAAACTAGCGCGAGACGTTGAAATAGTGTATTTAGTTAACTCTACCCTTATTGTACGTGTAATTCTAGAGGGAGAGATATAATTGAGCTTGGACGCCGGTGAATCCTCCACAATGGGGAGGGGTGGTCGGTTTGGCTTCTGGGGGTGCGACTGTAGAAGAGGGATGTACAAATGAATGGGGGAGAGGAGAATCCATCCCCTTTGCCGCCCTGCCACGTGCAACAACTCCCATACTGATAATCAACTTTTCTTCAATCAGCAGTTGCAGGCCTAGCTCGGGGGATGCTGGACCCGGATACGGCCAGCATCTCAATAGTTTAAGTCGGGACGCGTTCCGAACTTGGGGAGCAGAGATCTCCAAACGAGATAACACTCCCAGGCATTGAAACCAAACCCTTCAAATAAAACTGTTACAGCAGCGGAAGCTTCTTTCGCGGCCGGCCCGTCAGAGACTGTGATCGCAATTCCCAGGCATAGATTATCCTTTCATTTGAAGCGATATGCGTGCCATTTGGCAAAGGAATCGCGTGTTTTTATCGTGCAGTGGGAGTTTAGATTGGAAAAAAGTAATGCTTTAGAGTTTTAAGTTTAAACAAAATCACAAGAACGGAAATTAAAAAACTGAGGGGATAGTGATGGGGACTGAATAATCGAAGGGAGTGAAGTGGGCGAATTGGTTACGAGGCTGCAATTGATTGGATTAATTTAAAAGATAGAGAGATTTGTTTCATTTGGAGGTAAGAAACATTCTGGAGATTTCAGCAACTCCAACAGAATAAATAAGAAGACAAGATTTGCGAAGCAAGATAGAAAAGTGTTGTACAGCCTCAAATTAAAGCCACAGTCTTGTATATACAGTCACGAAGCTTGGGTTTATGAGGGTACTAGAAACAATAGACGGTGTAGATACTACTACACATTGTCTTTGATGAGGCGACATAGCGATCCTAGTGGTTAGCAACTGTCTATAGATGCATATTTACTACGTATTGAACTTTGTGACTGTATATATACAGGGACATCATTTTATTTTTACTAACATTTTTAATATTAATCTGTCTATACCTTTAGAGAACCGGAAACACCGCTTGCTCCCCCCTCCAAGAATGGAGTTCGATGATACTGGCGTAAAACACAAATCACTCTACTAGGTATAGGATGGAAGAAAATTAGTTCATCCATTTACGTAAACTAGGAAATATCGCGATTTTGAGTTTGATAATTTTCATTAGGTTTTTCTTTAATCAAAGTATAGTACTGTATTAAGAATAAGTGTTTTTACTCACGAAGTGAGTTATCCATGCGAACGTATTCATTATGCAGTGTATATTATACTGTCTAGAGCACATTAGCGTACAATATAGAGAAAGAAGTTAAATTGAAAAATAATCATAATATGAATATTTAAACACAATTTTGAAAATGGTGGCCGTTCATTTCGATACAGGCTTCAGTTCTTTTGTGCATATTATCGCACTATATACTATTGCATCTAATTCCAATTGCCAGTTTCGTCCTTCGTACTAGTAACTCATGTTGAAATAATTCTGTACCTACTCTACGTACTGTGAATTCAATCTTCACTTCTGCCCGACCCGAAAATATAAAATTACTCAGACATGCTATCTACTGTCCGTCCAAGTGGTTATGCCGCATTATTGTAGAAAGGGACGAAATCACGTGATAGTTAATTACCTAACGAGGCCCTTTTATTTAAGTTAAATTAAACAGCTGTATAATATTACGTAAACGTCCAATTCCTAAGAGAAATTAATGTTTTCAGAAAAGAGCTAAGACAGCCCAGCTTTTATAGAGGGGCGAGCAGAAGCAGGTGGGGGAAATCGGGATGCGACGTAGGCAAACGGACAGTACCTGTGCGAAAATATGATTCAATATTGAAAGCTCTTTCGTCACTGGAAAACGCGAACATATTTCTGGAACGTACTATACTCAGTAACTCAGTACTGCTTACTATCTGCGGTCTTGGTTCTGTGTGGAGTTGGAACTTCCTTAGTAGAAGGAGTGGGAGTGAAGTACATTAAAAAACTCAGGTACAATAAAAATTGAAGTAAAAATAAAATGATGTCCCTGTACTAGACCAGGCCTGCACAAGGTTTGCGCTCTCCGAGCCGGCTCACAGCTCATGAGTGGAATGCAGATATTAGCTGCGCTCTGTATAAGGGTGGACTGGAAGAAGGGGTGATCTCGTACAAAATATACACGAAAGGAAGTACTATCACGAGTGTTTATGAAATGAATTCCCGTTCAGTGTTTGCAAAACTATCTTGGACTATTATTAATTAATAAAAAATATTTATTTTACAGAAATAATAGAAATTCTATAGCTATTTAAATGTACGATATCATTTTGTTATATTTTTATTTATCAGGACATCAAAACGAGGTTTTATGCTGTTGGCAGCTGAAAGGAACAATAGCCTACTGATCGTAATGAAACATCAGTTACAGATGTCCTTGTCTGCTTTTATTAAAGTTGATTATAGAAAACAGTTGCTCACAAATATAAATGGTGAGAAATACTACAACTGGTACTGATTTTCTAACTGTTATGTTGGCAGCAGTAACAACCGTTGACAGTGGTGAAATTGTTCTAGATTTCTGAGCCGATTACTGGAAGCTAGTAAAATTTGAAAATATTAAGAATTAATTAATATCAATATTAATACATAAGTTATTTTATGCATTGTGGTTACAATTCAAGATTATAGTTTTTATTGGGTTATTTTACGACGCTGTATCAACATCTAGTTTATTTAGCGTCTGAATGATATGAAGGTGATAATGCCGGTGAAATGAGTCCGGGGTCCAGCACCGAAAGTTACCCAGCATTTGCTCGAATTGGGTTGAGAGAAAACCACGGAAAAAACCTCAACCAGGTAACTTGCCCCGACCCTGGCCACCTGGTTTCACAGTCAGACGCGCTGACCGTTACTCCACAGGTGTGGACAAGCTTATAATTGGATAAGTGTAAATAAATATAACTTATGGTGTGATACATGCACTTGGGTGATTAATAGAAATGCCATTTCACATTTTATTACAATAATGCTAAAGACAAGAAATACCATGACAGTGACTCCTCGAAAAAGGAAAGCGTGTGCCATTCAGAAGTACCTTTCAGGAATCTATAGTTAATATCTATAATGAAATGAAGAAAGGCGATAATTAAGGAGGAATTATGCGCACAGAGATAGCAATTATAAACAGAATAGCAAAATTATTAGGAGTAACTACTCTTAAGCATACATTTCAAAGTGGCATTCGTTTTTCGGAGTTTGTAGTATCATTTCACGTGATCAAACAAAATACATTTATAGGTTAGGTCTCGTGAATCGTAACTGTTTAGTCAAAGCAGTGAATTTAATATTGTCAGGCATAATAGATTTTAATATTAGATCATATTAATCTACTAATTACTAACATAATATGCGAGAAGTTCTGGAGGAAAAAAAAGCCTACTCTTTCACAAATTATAGAACCATATATAAAACACCTCCCAACACAAAGGCGAGCTAAATAAATAAATAGTAAGAACACATTGTGTATCGAGAAACAGTGCGTCCATTTTGAACAAAATCTGTATAAAATGTGTAGTCAAATGTAATTAAATTGAATGTAATTAAATGTAAGGAAGTGTTTGGGGAAAGCGACTTTTAACCATTCTGTATATAAGAGCTTCTATTACATACACAGTATTTAAAGAGTTCAGGTATTAAGAGGATTTGATAAGAAAAAAGTGCATGTACAGGGACATCATTTAATTTTTACTAGCATTTTTTATATTAACTTGCCTATACCTTTGGATCAACGCCGTTTGCTACCCCCCCTTCCACGACTGGGTCGACCTGGTTGGCAAGTTGGTATAGCGCTGGCCTTCTATGCCCACGGTTGCGGGTTCGATCCCGGGCCAGGTCGATGGCATTTAAGTGTGCTTAAATGCGACAGGCTTATGTCAGTAGATTTACTGGCATGTAAAAGAACTCCTGCGGGACAAAATTCCGGCACTCCGGCGACGCTGATATAACCTCTGCAGTTGCGAGCGTCGTTAAATAAAACATAACATTTTTTTTTTCCACGACTGGAGTTGGATGATGCTGGCGTAATATACAAACAAATCACTTTATTAGGTATAGGAGGGAAGAAAAGTAGTTCATCCATTTACGTAAACTAGGAAATATTGCGCTTTTGAATTTGATCATTTTCATTAGATTTTTGTTTAATCAAAATACAGTACAGTATTAACAATGAGTGTTTTTACTCACGAACTGAGCTGTACATGCGGACGTATTTATTATGCAGTGTATATTATACTGTCTACAGCACATTAGTGTACCCTATAGAGAATGAAGTTAAATTGAAAAATAATCATAATATGGATATTTAAACACATTTTTTTAATGGTGGCCGTTCATTTCGATATAGGCTTCAGTTCTAATGTGCATATTATCGCACTATAGACTATTGTACTTAATCCCAATTACCAGTTTCGTTCTTCGTACTAGTAACTCATGTTGAAATAATTCTGTACCTACTCTATAAAAGAGAACCTTACGTACTGTAAATTCAATCTTCACTTCTGCCCGACCCGCACAGATAAAATTACTCAGACATGCTATCTACTGTCCGTCCAAGTGGTTATCCCGCAGGATCGTAGAAAGGGGGGAAATCACGTGCCAGTTAATTACTTAACGAGGCCCTTTTATTTAAGTTATTTTAAACAGTTGTATAATACATATTATGTAAACGTCCAATTCCTAACAGAAATTAATCTTTTCAGGAAAGAGGTAAGACAGCCCAGCTTTTACAGAAGGGCGTGCAAAAAGCAGGTGGGGGAAATCGGGATGCGACGTAGGCAAACGAACAGTACCTGTGCGAAAATATGGTTCAATACTGAAAGCTCTTTCGTCACTGGAAAACGCGAACATATTTCTTGAACGTACTCTACTCACTAACTCAGTGCTGTTTACTATATGCAGCCTTGATTCTGTCTGGAGGACAGTTGGAACTTCATTAGTAGAAGGGGTGGGAGTGAAGTACATTAAAAAAGTCAGGTACAATAAAAATTAAAGTAAAAATGAAATGATGTCCCTGTATAAAATAGTTCAGGTATGAAAAGGATTTAATAAGAAAAAAATGAATGTAGTAGTTGTATTAGAAGCTAAGTTATGACAAAATAAAATATAGGCTAGTATACTTTCATATCTTTCGTGTTTCTTAGCAACCAACTCCCATTAATCTACTATGTCAAAGATTTATATTTTATTATGATTACAAGCCACTTGATTTTTGTTTGTGGCAGCGATGTCAGGAGGGACTTTCGCTGCTCGCTCTGCACTTGTTCGACTTGGCAGCACACGTTCCAACTCTGTATGAGTTGTAGGGGTGTACAGACGTGGCGAACGCATCACAAAACGGGGCGCAAACGCAGCTACAGTAATGTACTTAATGATGACTGGTGTGTTATATTTCTTTGCGAAGAAAATGAGAATGACGGTCAGTGTCCGATTAAAAAATCTTATGCAAAATTAACAGTATAAATTGATAGCTGAATTCTTAAGTGTACAGTAGAACTCCACAAATAGACACACAACAAATAGACGCTCACTCTCGTATACTTCACGATACAAGGCAAGTCAACGCATCCTGTCCAGCGCTGCACAGGGCTAACCAGTTGGACCAGTGCAGTAGTGTGCAGATACTCGTACACGTTGGCAGCAAGGCAGGGAACAAAAAATGTGTACTTATGTTGAAGCAGAAGTTACAACTATTTGAACGGTTTAAAAAAAGGTGAATCAATCAGAGCCATCCCTCAAGAGTTTGACATTTCGATCAGAACAGTGCATAGGATAAAACAAAATTAATCTAATTACGAGCCATTCTGTAGTGATTATAAGAAGCTTTGTTATTATCAGTTGATTGTAGGATGAAAACACAGCTTAGTTTGTGTATTTCCTAAATTTAATTAATAGGGATGATTTATGTTCTCTCTTGAAGGGTATACACCACTTTAAAATAATTTATGCTCGACCATGCCGAAATGTAGTAATTATACACCTGGTAGCAGTCCTTAATGCATGTCATTAAAGTACACCTACTCATTAAAGTACAGGTATTTTCAGCCAATGACAACTCAGCTTACAGGTGTTCACCCAATAACAAGTCAGCTTTGTACCGTTATAAAACCACAAGTATCGATTATTCTCGGATATGCAAACGAAAGAGAATTAGCGAAAAGTCACGGAGGCTGGAAATCCAATACTGTCGCAGAAGGTTATGTTCTGTTACTATAATAATTAGCGTTAATTGTAAATAATATTCAAATAAATTCAATTTGTCATCTCGTTTTTCAATGTCGAATTCAATGATCAAGGTTATACCAAGTTTCACGGGATTACACAAGGTCAATGACATTATTGTTCCTCGGAAAAAATCAATACTTTCGCGTCTGCGCACATCTCACAATTCACGACCTAGAAAAAGGTCACTTCCGATCTTGTCAGATACAAATAAAATGTATACATCTGAATAATTTCAAGTTAGAAATATGGTCGAGCATAAAAAGTCGTATGAAACTGGCCTATAATGGTAATTAAGAAGCTCGTATGAAAATTATGAAACGAGCGCAAGCGAGTTTCATAAACATCCATACTTGCTTCTTAATTACTATCATTATAGGCTCGTTGCATAATGTACTATTAATACACAAACACAACTATTACAAGAAATTCTCAATAAGTTTTTGTAGCTTTATTATCTTCGGCTCTAATCAACAATAACAAAAATTCAGGTTACCAGGCGACGATAGAAAAGAAAAGATGCGAAAACAAATTAATGTGGCGTATAAACAATTGAATTCTGTTTCATATTCAAGTATGAAAGTATAGGAGTGCCATTTGAAATTTCAAAGTGGGAGTGGCTGGGGGTGGGAGGTGAAATCTAAAATGCAATTAAGCCTTGTTTAAGACTTCCACCTTGATATCTAAATTTACGTTTTTTTTTTCGTTTAAATTGAATTCAATTTAATTAACTAGTTATTTAGAGTAGGAAGTTTTGAAATGAAAGCCCCGTATCTAGATATATTTAGAGAGTTTTTCCTCTAGAAGTTTGTTTTATGTTTCAGATGTATCACGTATATATTATACTTAATCACGGATTTGTTTTGTTATATATTTTGCATATACTACAATATATTATTTAAAATTATATACGTTAATTATTTATGTTTCGGTCCGCACGCCATAAAAACATTGTACAGCCCTTATGTTTACCAATGTCCGCAGTACTCCGTAGAAAGAAAGCGTTCGTACCTCGTCTTGCACACGGACCATTGCTGTGTCTATTTGTGGAGTCCCACTGTACTATGTATTTAGGGCGCTTTATAAAACCTTATAAAGGTTTCTCCAAGTGAGGTAAGTTCAAATTAAGTAAGGAAGGGTAAAACGCGTTCGGTGTTTATAAAATATCATTGGTTATATACGCTTCTTCTTAGTGGATACCCACCTCTTTGTAGGCCTAATATAACTCAATTTATTTAAGTATTTTCTAACGTACAGTCGGACACAAAAGTCTACATACACCCTAAAAATAACACTTAAATTCAAAATCAATAAAGAAAATATTATGTATTCACTTTCTGTGACATAAACAGACATTTTAGGAAATGAAAAACAACATATATACTGCATTATTAATAACAGTTCCATATAATAACATCTTAAGCACACAAAAGAAAAACCGTTCAGGTACAAAAGTCAACATACATTTTGATTATTTTCACTTTCAGGCACCATTTAATATTTTGTATTTCCACCTTTCGCTTCTATCACAGCTTCCAAACGTCGAGGCATAGATTCCACCAATTTTTTTGTGTCTGCTGATGTAAATTTATTCCAGTCTTTCACTAAGGCAGCTTTTAAATCCTTCTTGCTTTTGATTTTTTATTTTGTTATCCTCTGCTTTAGTTCTTCCCAAAGATGTTCAATTGGGTTGATGTCTGGTGACTGGAGAGGCGAATGCAACTGTTTTGGTACATTGTAAAGTAGCCATTCTTTTACGACAATGGCCGTATGCTTGGGGTCATTGTCTTGCTGAAACACCCAGTCTGTTCCTAGTCCAAGTTTCTCAACAGATTGTTTCAAATTCTCCTTTAATATGGTGAGATACTTCCATTTATCCATAATGTCCTCAATAAATACTAAATTCCCAACCCCAGCTCCAGACATGCAACCCCATACAAGAATATTTCCATCACCATGCTTCACTGATGGAACAAGATTTTTCTTTTTCAAACTTTCATTCCTTTTTCGCCACACCTTTTGCTTTCCATCACATTGAAATATGTTGAATTTACTCCCATCCGTGAAAAACACTGTATTCCAGTATGTGGAATCTTTACTTCGATGCAGAGTTGCAAATTCTAGGCGCTTCTGTTCATTTACCATGCTTATGAACGGTTTTTTCCTTGCTATTCTACTTTGAAACTCATGCTTTTTCAAAAGTCTTCGTACTGTGATGGGATGAACAATATTTCCACTAGTATTTGCGACATCTACTGCCAACTCCGTAGCTGTAATTTTGGGATCTGAATTCACTTTTCTAATGATGTGTCGTTGCTCCCTGTTAGATAATTTTGTTTGTCTTCCACATCTGGCTTTGTTTTCTACACTTCCTCGATCATTGTATTTCCTTATTACGGTTTGGATACTTGCATGTCTCCTTCTAATAATTTCCCCAATTTTACGCATTGAAAAGCCCTTTTTATTGAGCTCAATTATATTTTTTCTTACCTCCACTGATATTTCAGTTCTTTTTGGATCCATGATACGCGATCAAATTATGTATTGTAATACACATCTACTGTTTTAACAAACTGCACCAATTTCACTGTGTTCACTGCAACGTCTCTCCTACAACTGACGAAAGAATCGCAGTGTATGTTCACTTCTGTACTTCAGTAAACACAAACAGTTGCATCTAACAAGCTTGTAGTGCAAGATACTGGTCCGAATACCTTGGTTTTTGTTGTTATGGAAGTGGACGCAGACATAGAGTTTCACGTTAACATCTATGCATTCAGGGTTGTACAAAATATGCTAAAAATGGGGGTGTATGTAGACTTTAGTGTCCGACTGTATGTAAAATAACAGAAGTAAATCTATTCCATTTGTTCTGTTATTGGAAATACAACATACAATAAAATACAAAATATTTTTTTCCCCTAAATCGTTGCGTTCAAAATTTAAATTTTCTAATTTGTTTTAAATAAGAAACAAGTATTTCTTGAAGTAATAGGTAAAAGATCCTAGACTATGTTGTTGATGTAGGTCTTTAAAACATTCCAGTAAAAGAATCAAGCTGATATTTACTTAATTGTATATTTATTATGTAAATTCTTTAAGGCTGTAAAGTAATTATGTAAAATTGACGTTATTTTTACAGGTAATTACTAGCTATTTCAATATTCTGAATAGTTTTTTATAGGCTAAAGTGTAATGTATTGTATGATTGTATATTCAGCATTAAAAGTTTCCTTCATTTACCTTATATAGTAGCTGAGATATAAAATAAAATAAATTTCGGTCCACACCTGTGGAGTAACGGTCAGCGCGTCTGGCCGCGAAACCAGGTGGCCCAGGTTCGAATCCCGGCGTGCCGGCTTGGGCAAGTTACCTGGTTGAGTTTTTTCCCGGGGTTTTCCCTCAACCCAATACGAGCAAATGCTGGGTACCTTTCGGTGCTGGACCCCGGACTCATTTCACCGGCATTATCACCTTCATTTCATTCAGGCGCTAAATAACCTAGATGTTGATACAGCATCGTAAAATAACCCAATAAAAATTAATTTCACTAAATTTTTGCAGGCCAATGGTTTACCTTCTCCTTTAACTAAGACCAGTTCAGAGAAAAAAATGACAGTAATTTAAATTCAATTGTGAGATATGCAGCAACCAATGAAATTACCCCTGTCATTTATGTAATTATAAAGAAAAGAAGGAAAACCAATCCTCGAAAATACAAGTTAAGAAATCTATTTTATTTTAATTACGGGAAATAAATATTTAATTTTTATTACTACATGAACATAATTGATACAGACAAAATGAAAACTGACGAAGTGCAAAAAGCAAAGTTTTGAGAAAACTAAAAAAAACTATATTATTCAGTTTTATGTGAATAATGACCTGAAAATGTTACAAGTACAATTTATTGGTGTACAGTTTACTATAATAAAGTTGAATTAATTCTTACTTCCTCACATTTAGATATATGGGTCAGTTTGTTAGCTTCCTCAGAACTTTGTTTTTTTGCACTTGGTCAGTTTTCATTTTGACTGTATCAATTTATAACTATCTTTTGTTAAAATTTTACGTTATTTATTGTCCACAACTGTAAAGTAACGGCTAGCGCGTCTGCCTGCGAAACCAAGTGGCCCGGGTTCGATTCCCGGTATGGGCAAGTTACCTGGTTGAGGCTTTTTACGGGATTTTCCCTAAACCCAATATGGGTAACTTTCGGTGCTGGACTCTGGACTCATTTCACCGGCCTTATCACCTTCATCTTATTCAGATGCTAAATAACCTAAGATGTTGATAAAGCGTCGTAAAATAACCTACTAATAAAACGTTAATTATCATTTGTTGGACTGTAAGCATCAGATATATTGTATTCTGCAGAATTTAGTTATGTTTCATAAATCAATATAATTATTAACACAAGTTATGTTTAATTCTTTCAATAAATTTGCATATTATCCAAACTCCCTCCCTCAAGTTTGTACATCCCTTGCGAACACCACAAAATTATGTCTTCTTAATACATCACTGCAGTTGGAACTAAAAAACGGGAAGACAGCGATAGGCTAGGCTTTCTCGTTTGGGTACCTCGCAGTCCTCTCTGTTCTGCTTGAACGAGTTCAGAGCATTGTAGGGGTGGAGGTTGAGAACGGGCAGGGATCTAAAGACGCACGAATGCAATGAGAGTACGGCTTGGATAAATTATGTCCAAGAGATTAAAATGATAACTAGAACTGTGAGATGAGTGTATTCAAGGTAACCCATGCAAAATCATGCATAAAATTAACAGTAAATAAATCGATTGAAGTTGTACAGGGACATCACTTTATTTTTACTAACATTTCTAATATTAACCTGGCTATACTTCTGGATCAACGATTAAAAACCGGAAACACCGTTTGCTACCCACTTCCACGACTGGAGTTCGATGATACTGACGTAAAATACAAACAAATCACTTTACTAGGTATAGGAAGGAAGAAAAGTAGTTCATCCATTTACGTAAACTAGGAAATATCGCGCTTTTGAGTTTAATAATTTTATTAGGTTTTTGTTTAATCAAAATACAGTACAGTATTAACAATGAGTGTTTTTACTCACGAACTGAGCTGTCCATGCGAACGTATTCATTATGCAGTGTGTATTATGCTGTCTACAGCACATTAGCGTACAATATAGAGAATGAAGTTAAATTAAAAATAATCGTAATATGGATATTTAAACACATTTTTAAAATGGTGGCCGTTCATTTCGATACAGGCTTCAGTACTTTTGTGCGTATTATTGCACTACCAGTTTCGTCCTTCATACTAGTAACTCATGTTGAAATAATTCTGTACCTACTCTATAAAAGAGTACCTTACTTACTGTAAATTCAATCTTCACTTCTGCCCGACCCGCACAGATAAAATTACTCAGACATGCTATCTACTGTCCGTCCAAGTGGTTTTGTCGCAGGATCGTAGAAAAATGGAAAATCACGTGACGGTTAATTATTTAACGAATCCCTTTTATTTAAGTTATTTTAAACAGTTGTTTAATATTACGTAGACGTCCAATTCTTAACAGAAATTAATGTTTTCAGAAAAGAGCTAAGACAGCCCAGCCACTAGCTTTTACAGAGAGACGAACAGAAGCAGGTGGGGAAAATCGGGATGCGACGTAGATAAACGGACGACAGTACCTGTGCGAAAATATGATTCAATATTGGAAGTTTTCGTCACTGGAAATCGCGAACGTATTTCTGGAACGTACTATACTCACAAACTCAGTATTGCTTACGATGACCGCATACGCGGCCTTGTTTCTGTGTGGAGAATGGTTGGAAGTTTACTAGTAGAGGGAGTGGGAGTGAAGTACATTAAAAAATTCAGGTACAATAAAAATTGAAGTAAAAATAAAATGATGTCCCTGTATAACGGATAATAATGAAGTATCGCTCACATGAAAAACGGTTACTGGGCTTCAAATGAAAACATGGCATGAAAATCCTTTTCTCAGTCGTAACAATTCTTCTAAGACTAACACAAGGCAGAATATTATTATTATTATTATTATTATTATTATTATTATTCGCTGTTAACCATTAAGATTATATTCTTCGTCACGTGTTCCAGTTTATAACACATTCTTCGTAAAACATACGCCAGATATTGAATTTTGAATTGGTATTTAAGATGAGAGAAAATAACATAATTAAACATTCAAGCATTACACTATTTTTGAGGTTTTTCTTCGTTATTTCGACTACTTTTTCATGCAATAACGAAGAGATTTCAGTATTATTAGACTTCGGATTTTAGACCCTTAAATATCAACTTCCTTGCACCAGGAATAGGTTCTAAAGGTCCACACCTGTGGAGTAACGGTTAGCGCGTCTGGCCGCGAAACCAGGTGGCCCGGGTTCGAATTCCGGTAGGGGCAAGTTACCTGGTTGAGGTTTTTTCCGGGGTTTTCCCTCAACCCAATACGAGCAAATGCTGGGTAACTTTCGGTGCTGGACCCCGGACTCATTTCACCGGCATTATCACCTTCATATCATTCAGACGCTAAATAATCTAGATGTTGATACAGCGTCGTAAAATAACCCAATAAAATAAAATATAAAGGGGAGAAAATGAATGTGCGACATCGCTGCTCCGGAGGAACAACGACACAAGTGCAACATAGAATGCTTTTCAGAAGCAGAAAATGGAATCTTACTTGCACATAAATAAATGTATAAATGAATAATAAAAATTTGAAAGGAAATATTATGACAATTGAAATAAAGCAAAATGTTGTAACTTTTGGTTACTTTCAGATAATACTAGTCAGATAGGGGTGTTTTTAGTATTCACCCCAATTTTTGCAATTGCGTCATTGTTCTTTGAGAACAGCATGGAAGAGAATGTATAAAACTATAAAGGTGGAGAAATTAGGACATTATGCAAGCACTTACGATTTTTATTACTACTTTATTTAATATATAAATTGAAGTTACTTTGCATTTTACAATTAGGTGACGTGTTTAGTTAGTAAAAAGTAAAACTCGATTCTAGACTTTTAGTTCGAGGATTCGTGGAACTGTAGCCTACAAAGAACAGCATTGAAGATTTACACAATTTGACAAGCAATCATTAAACAAATTACACCAAGAATGGATTTAATTTATAATTGAGTAACACAATTGTATTTACAACAGAATATATTATTATTAACTTTATAATTATTGTATTAGTGATTATTGCATCGTGCCTCGTAGATACATATGGGGGGGGTAGTACTTCTAATTGGAATGTCATCGGTAGAACAGCAGGGGGTGGGAGCACCTGTGTCTTAGGGCAGCTCGTCATTGCTAGTTGTGCCAGCGTCGAGAGAAGAAGACGCCTGCTACCTGCCTGACCTGTTTGTCCGGTTGTATTAACTTAGTTTGTAAGACTGAATTTCGTTCGAAATGCATATTAATCTTTCAAGCCTTTTAGAAATATCAAAATTTAAATTTTTCTGATAAAAGCGAGAAGAACGTCTAGTTTCAAATATTTATTTCGTTATAAAAATATAAAAAACTATAAACTTTCATTAGATAAAATATAAAAGCTAAATTTTGTGCTTTTTAAATAGGTAAGAATGCTATTCGTGTGCATTAGGTTCGTATACTTTGCGTTCCGATCAAGTATTTTAGTTACAATAATTAAAACAAATTACAAACTTTCATTACATACAAAGATAAGATAAATTTTGTGCTTTTTTTAAATAGTTCGGATGCGATTCGTGTGTATTAGTTTCATATACTTCGTGGCCCGATTAAATTAATGTATCTGTTTAGAGCGTTTCTCCAGAACAAAACTTAACTTTACTTCACGAAACCCTCGAATTTGGCCAACTTGAATCGACTTCTCGACTCCGCAGTGTGAGAATCCAGTGTCGAGGTCTGTAATATCGAATATGATTGAGCGAAACGTGCTTAAATTTTTACTTCTCGAATATAAAGTTTAATTTACTAGGAGTTCGTTTTGCAATGGAATTACGTTCGAGTATAAATCGTATTCTAATCAAAATGTACGCAACAGACTTCGTTTCAAACATTTCGGTTGGAAAAATTAGTAATATTTAATTAGATAAAAGCCGCAGATAAATTCCCTGATTTAATAAATATTTTCAATGCGATTAGTGCGTCTGTCCACTTCGTATATGCACTTCGTGTTCACATTAAATTAGTTGGCCTGTGTACATTTCGCCCAACTCAAGTTACCGTATTAGACCGTCGTAACCAGAGATTCCGTAGTGCAGAATCGAATATCGAAATAAAACGAAACTTGATTGGGCGGAAGATGATTGCAACTTTTCGAATCTTTTATTGCAAGTAGCAAATATTAGACGAAATATAGTTTATAATGCATGGAATTGCGTATTTGTCTAATTTAATTCTACTTAAGGGTATTTACTATGAACTCCAGGTTTTCAAACTGAATTGCGTTAGAATATCAAAATTAGCGTAATTTGCGTTCCGATCAAGTAGCCTATTTGTTACAAAAATTGAAACAAATTACAAACTTTCATTAGATACAAAGATAAAAAATAAATTTTGTGCTTTTTTAAATAGTTCGAATGCGATTCGTGTTTGTTTCATATACTTCGTGGCCCGATTAAATTAATGCATCTGTTTAGAGCGTTTCTCCAGAACAAAACTTGACGAAACTCTCGAAGTTGGCCTACTTGAATCGACTTGGACTCCGCAGTGAGAGAATCCAGTATCGAGGTTTTTAATATCGAATATGATCGAGCGAAATGTGATTAAACTTTTACTTATCGAATATTAAGATTCATTTACTACAAATTTGTTTGCAATGGAATTAAGTTCGAATATAAATCGTACTTAAATCAAAATGTACACAACAGACTTCGTTTAAAATATTTCAGTTAGAAAAATGAGTAATATTTCATTAGATACAAAGCTACGGATAAATTCCCTGCTTTATTATTTTCAACGCGATTGGTGCGTCTGTCCACTTCGTATACGCACTTCGTGTTCGCATTAAATTAGTTTGCCTGTGTACAACATTTCGCCCAACGCAAGTTACCGTATTCGATCTTCGTAACCAGAGATTCCGTAGTGCAGAATCGAATTAAAACTAAATGTGATTGGGCGGAAGTTGATTGAAACTTTTCGAATCTTATATTGCAAGTAGCAAATATTGAAGACGAAGTAGTTTATAATGCCTGACATTGCGTATTTGTCTAATTTAACTATACTTAGAGGTATTTACTATGAACTCCAGGTTTTCAAACTGAATTGCGTTCGAATATCAAAATTAGCGTACTCTAATATAAAATGTAAAGTAACTTCCAATTTGAAGTATTTCGGTTAGAAAAATGTGAAGCAATATTCCATTAGATAAAATGCTGCGGATAATTCCGGGTTTTATTAAATAGTTTTAAAGAGGTTAGTGCCCATTTCGCGTACGGAACACACTTTACATTAGTGGGTCTGTGTACAGCATTTTCTCCAATATTAACTTGGTACGCAACACGGATACCCTACTTGACTCTTACTAGCGAGTAGCGACTATCTGCTTTGTAGAATCCAGTAGAGGTGAAACGAAACATGACTGGGGGGGGGGGGGCAAATAGACTTGAACTTTTCAAGTAGTTTTCGTATTATAAGTAGCAAATTAAAATAACATAGTTTAGACGGATATTACTGTATGTTGCCTACAATGAACTATTGTGTAATAGTTTACTTTGCGATGTTTACTTAAATCAGTTTATGAAATGTGGTTAGAATTATAAAGTTACGTTATTCGTAAATGAATATCTACAGTACAAGGGAACAAATAGTGCGTTAAAATTGATGACATAAATTAATCACTTTGTCAAACCTGAAAGCGTTAAGTACAAATATTTACTGAAACCATTCGTTTTACTCTTGGTTTCACAAGTAAAGAACCTTCGATGCAGGGTTGGGTTCAGGAAGCCATAAATCTGACTGACACGCTCCCCCAATCAGTGAAACTGTGGACAAAGATACCGCCAGGAGACCGCCGAGAATGCTGTGTTGTGAATTTTCCATTTTTGAAAGAATCCAACCAGTTGCAAAAGAAAATACATTTAAAGAATCAAGCCAAGCGCAAACGTGGCAACAGCTGAAAGTTTTAGCAAGTCTACTTCCCTAACTGGCCTGTCAATCACTGTCATCTGTGTAGAAGTGGTGCGAGGCCAGGGTTCTTTACTTGTGGAGCCGAGAGTACATTGAATTTTTATTGTTGTAAACTCGCGATATAAACCTGAAGCTGTGGTTTTCTGTAGTCTGCGATTTTACGTAAGGTCGCGCAAATTGGGAAATCTAGATAGTGCCTTCGAGTGTTCAGGCTTTCGCGGTGACGTTAGAATTAGGCTTTTGGCGATTTGTCATGGAAATTAACATGTCAAGTGCCCCGTTCTTGGTCATTTGCAGGAATATATATAGCATAAGCACACATTTTGTCAATTAAACAAAATTCATATTCGAATTATATATAATTTTCTACTTTGTACAGAATTTGGTATTCCTAAGAAACTATTTCGATTAATTGAAATGTATGTGGGTGAAACGTACAGTACAGTCCGTATAGACCAGTTTGTCTTTACTGTTTAACTTTGCTAATGGCATACTATAGAGCGATGTTCAGGAAACGGAAAAGGTTTGGAATTGAACGGATTTCATCAGCTGTTTATGCGAAACGATTAGAGAAATCACGGGAATTTTACTTGAAGCAAATAAGATAGGTTTCGAAGTAAACCCCGAAAAGACAAAGTATGCCTTTATGATTATATCTCGTGACCAGAACATAGTACCAAATCGAAAAAAAAATCGAAATTTCACCTTCGAAAACGTGGAAAAATTGAAATACTTTGGGGCAACAGTAACAAATATAAATTACTCTAGAGGAAATTAAACGCAGAATAAATATGGAAAATGCCTATTATTCGGTGGAGGTGGTTTTATCTAGAATTTATAAAAGTTGTATTACCGGTTCTGTATGGTTGTAAAACATTTACTTTGGGAGAGGAACAGAGGTTAAGGGAGTTTGATAATAAGTTGCTTAGGAAAATATTTGAGGAGTGGGATGAAGTTACAGGAGAATGGAGAAAGTTACACAACGCAGAACTGCACGCATTGCATTCTTCACTTGACATAATTAGGAACATTAAATCCAGATGCTTGGGATGGGCAAGGCATGTAGCACGTATGGACAAATCCAGAAATGCATATAGTGTTGAGGCCTGAGGGGAAAAGACCATTGTGTTGGCTAAGGCGTAGACCAGAGAATTTTAAAAAGAATTTGAGGGAAGTGGGATATGATAGGGATTGGATTAATCTTGCTCAAGATAGGGACCGATGGCGGGCTTATGTGAGGGCGGAAATGAACATTCGCGTTTCTCAAAAAGCAATTTGTAATTAGGTATGTATTTTTTTCTACTTGGTTGACAATGAATATGGCTCAATTAATTAATATTGGAAAAACATTCTTTTCCTGTTAGATCTTACCCATTTTACTTCCTCAATTTTACATTAATTTGAATCTGAATTCCCGAAAGAGGTATCCAGTATCGCCAGGAAGGAGAAATCGGTGTTTTGCTGCTTTAAATATTTCATTTTGTAGTTTCCAAGATAGTAGAGCAGTCGCACTGTAATTTTTGATTGATAGATCAATGATGAAAACTCAGAAAAATATTTGAAATAAAAATCTTTCTTTTGAAACTGGTGTTCAAAATTGAGTTACACCAAAAGTTGTTTTTCGCGTTAATTTTGCGTCAGTGAGAAATGTTGTAAAAGAATGGAAATTACTTAAAATTTTCGCTACTCAAAATCTTTATTGGTTTGCGAGTTGAAGTAAACGACCGTTCTCGTTTCGTCGAGGGACTCGAAAGTCTAGCTTTTATGCCAAGAGGAAGAACACTGGAATATTAAAAAATATATATTTTAAACTCTCAATATGAATTGTGCGTGGTTTGCGTAAAACACAACCTTTGGTCGTTATCACTACCCCTACTGAACAAGGTGTGACAAATATTCTATCACATGAAAGAGAAAGGATCTACTTTTTGTGCAAATATAAAGAGGAATGTCTGTTTGCCCGTATGTTTTTGAAGGTCGTATGCAGTTTTGTCGCGGAGTATACTCATCGATTATTGATTTTTTTTTTACTTAATTCCTTTATTTCATTACCTACTTAGCAGACATTGAATATGGCATCAGTAAGACTAATTAAAATTTGATGAAAACTAGTCTCCTTTCCCCAATCATTACTCATTATAAATGAGTTTGTTAGGCTTTTCCTTACGCATTTGAATTTTAAAATGAGAATTTTCCATCCCTGTAGCATTTAACGAATAAAGTCAAACGTAAATTCATAATGTTTTGAATAGTTACCCTGAACTTAAGATTTATTTATTTTGTTAATATAACATAAAGTATGGTATACATATAAAATTTTAGCTCACCCCTGAAAGAGTAGAACTCATGCTTAGGGGGCGGATTCCCGATTTTAAATTTAGTATGTAATATATAATTTTTATGGCTACTACACTATACTAATATATAAATTTAAATTTACAATTTTTCATTATTTATAAAAGCATACATAAATTTTTAAATTTAATACTAGAACGATTAGAATTAACAAGATTAGGATATTCGAATGTAAATTTGTTAATCATTCTTGGGCCTAAACTACTACTATGATTAAATAATGTAGCAGTGTTGCATTTTGGTTCAGTCTTAAATAATTCATACCGTTTTTCAGAACTGTTCATACAACCGTTACTTAGATTCTTACGTATGAATTTTATTAACAGTATAATAAATATCTTATTTTTAGGAACTTTAAGGTCTAAAGACAATTTTTGAGATGGGAAATCAATAGGCTTATGAAGATATATTTTAATTTTCTTCTGTAATAAATAAAGTAGCTTAAAGTTTTACATAAGCTACCCCATCCTACATTTTCATACATAATTACCGATTGAAATAATGTTTTGAAACACTAGTATTGCTTTAAATCAAGTTAATGGGAAATAAATGACTCGGGGTTAGGAAATGTTGCGTAGTCAATGTTTTGTTCTCAATTTACTAGAACGAAATTCATCGCACTATATTAAAAAAGTTGAATAAACATGTTTAAGTACAAAAAATTGGACTGTTTCAAGAGATTGGAATCTTTCTATTTAGCAACTTACTCTCAAGTGAATTTATGGTGTTTCATACTAACATGCTAACTTCTTTGCACATGCGCGTCTTCTGTATTTCTTGCATGGCCGGCAATTTCTTTGTAACATTACTAACATATGCCATACAATTCATTTGAGAGAATGCAAATTCTTTGTGGAAGTAAACATTGATGCATGCAGTTGCCCTGGAATGCTTGCTCAACCAGCAGTAGACTCTATTTTAAAATGGGAAATTGTTCAAAGCTAATGTGTGAAATCTTACTTGAAACATATTATTCAACAATAAGGATTTTGGCTATTCAGTATTAAAATGGTGTTTACTTGGAATACAGAAAATTCATTCTCGATCGCATGGGCTAATAAGCCACATTTACTTAATTTGTTAATATTTTTAAGATTTCTTGCCACTCTTGCTATGTCAACAGTATTAGAGGAGTGTTACTTTAGTCTCATTTCTCTATAAATATCAATGCATTGTTCGTTACATAACTTTTCCCTCGCTAATTTAACTTCTTTAAAGATCAGTTTGAAACTACTTTAATCGGTAATTACAAAAGTAAAGTAATCTTAATGATTAACTTTTTATTGCAATAATTGAACACAATAACTTTCTCAATACTTTCATGACAGCATTTGAATTTGTTTAGACAACAAAAAGGATTTAGTTTAGGCCTTTTTTTACTTTTTTTTTAATAAGGTCTTATTTGTCTTTCTGAAACATAAGTTATTGAAATAGTGGAAGACTGTTTAAATTTGTAAAAATTACGAAATATTGAAACATTAAATTTAAAAAAGATTAATAATGACAATACCTAAGAAAAAATACAAAGTAACTTAATTTTCACAAACGTAGAGCAATTGGATCTGTATGTGCACCTGTCTAATTATAAGCGTACTGTAAAAGACATAGGCTACTTAAAACCTGGACAAAACAAACTTAACCTCGCCTGTTGCTGATCCTCGAGCTTACAGAAACTTGCTATTTACTGCATTTACTTACCGACAAAAAAAAGTACATGCAAAGTTCGCCAAAAACTTGTACAAATCTAATCTGGCATTGATCCCCGACCGTAGAAAAAATCACTTACCGTATTCCAAAATTAAAAAATTTGCACACATTTATCGGACAATGCCGTGCCTTGACAGAAAATGAAGTAATTCAAATGTTCGATAGTGGTCCCTTTGAAAATTCCAAAACCGTCCACGAACTTGGCGTTAAAATTGGTGCCTATTAACAATTGAAGATCGAAAAATAGACTAGGAAGTAAAATTGTTTGACAATCTTCGTACAAATCACATCCACCACAAAACGGGTAAAATGAGAATGACACAAAAATATATGGCTTGTCAGTCACTTGTTAAATAAATGTTCTCAAACGGATATTAACTTCGAAAATCTATTTTTGTATTTAACGGCGTCATTGATGGGTAGTCCTAACATAGGTATCTTTTTTCCGCTTCTATTGTCACTCTTAACGTAAATCGTTTTTGTTACTTGAAAACCGATCGTTATGTTCATTGTGGAATAATTTTTTTCTTGCAACATTGCCTTCACATTTGCTATAGGTGTATATCTGATATTTGGTGTTCATAAATCTACAAAAATTTCCAGTGTTCTTTTCGTGGCATATTTACGTACTCTAATAGTATATGGCGATGCAACTGTTGAGATTTATAGAAACACGTATGAGTCTGAAAAAAAACGAGACGAAGTAGTCTTCTAAATTTCCGACTTTCTCTAACATTTAACACATGTATTGCATACTATTTCTTGGCATACCTTAATGAAAAATAAATTACTACTAATCATTTTTGTTCTTTGTAGGTGTCGTTCATTTTTATTCGTATTTGTTGATAGGCGTTCTTCATTTATTTACTTACCGCACGTGTTGTAGGCTAAGTTTAACATAAAAGTCCTACCAAGAACATCGGTAAGGTTGTTAAAAAACACGACAAACAAAAATGCAGTATTACGACTTCAAGTGCAAATAACAAACTTCTATTTAAGTAAAACTGCAAAATAATTTTAATGTGTAGAATTTGGTAATGAATTTAACGAAACATAATTGTGTATTTTCAGATAAATAAGTTTGCCAACGCAGCATTTAATAAATGGACATCATATTGGAATTAATATCGAAAATTCATACGAAAATTCCTAATTTCTACAGAAAATTGTCCGTAATATTTTAGAAGGCGAATACTTCGTACAGCTGTTAGCAGCAGAAAAAATTGATTCGATAGACCCTCTATTTGACTCTCATTCCATCCTGAACAGATGGAAAAACTATTGTGAGAAAGTTATACAACGCAAATCTGCACGCATTGTATTCACCTAACACATTAGAAACATTAAATCTAGACGTTCGAGATGGGCAGGGCATGTAGCACGTATGGATGAATCCAGAAATGCACACAGTGTTATTTGGGATCCGGCGGGGAAGAGACCTTTGGGGAGGCCGGGACGTAGATGAGAGGATATTAAAATGGATTTGAGGGAGATGGTATGTGATGGTACAGACTGGATTAATTTTGGTTAGGGATAGGTACGGATGGCGGGTTATGTGAAGGCGGCAATGAACCTCCGGGTTCAGTAAAAGCCATTTAAGTAAGATTCCACTTTCAACCACAGCTTCACGTTTAAAGTGCCAGTACATCTGTATGAGTGCAAATTTGTATGTGGGGAAAAACTCGGAATTATCGGGTGTAGAATTTCAGGACTCATTCTGTTCGTCGGTGTCTTCCACGTCATATTTGTTTACAAATCAATTGTTTAAAAACCATTTAAGCATTGTTATTGCAGAAACTTGTACAATTAGGTCGAATATTTTTTGAGGTTTGTCCGGGATTAAACTGTACATAAATATTAATACATTGCTTTTGATCACGCTTTGAAGTTCAAATACACTTTCAGTCGGAAATCATAGCGATACTGAAATTTGATGTATTACAGGTTACAATATACGAATTGATAGCCATGCTGTTGAGATCATTTTCAATGCTCTATATATTTCGAAAGCAGTCGTTAGAAAACTGAAGTTATTTCAAAATAAATTCAAATTTCATACTAAAATATTTATAGGCCTGTCTCGAGTAATATATGAAAATACGGATTTCTAATTTTGTGTAGCAGGTTACATAAAAATGGTTTGTCTACGCAGAAAATTAATCTAGATGCTATACAAAACGGTTAAAAAATTGTTCATATTTCACGACTTTAAAATCCAGGATACAAAATGAAGCTTCTGACGGAATTTTCAGACTTCAAACGATGACGTGACATTTTGGAAATGACGCGACCACTTGAACTTTCAGTCGAACAAGAAATCGAAAATAAAATTGATACTGAAAAAATGGAACCTCTTAAATTCGGTAGTAATTCTAGTAGGCCTAATACTGGAGGACGTCTGTACGCAATGACTAGCAAGACGGGAGAAACGCTCGACTTTAGAGAGTGCCGATGTTTATTTTGAGATATGTCCAATGTTGGATAACTTTCGACATTAAAGATTAAATTCGTGCCAATATGGGATACATTTTCGAAATATTGCGTGAATTTCAAAGTACTTAAGAGAACAAGGCAAAAAAAAATCGGGATTTTCGGTTTTGCACTCGGGACTTAATATGTATCCCCTAGAACCAGTAGTTGATACAGGTATGAGTCTTTCATAATTGAAAAATTGTAGAGTAAAAATCTTCTCTCAAAGCAATGCAATTTGCTTTCGGTATAGAGAAGTAAATAAAGCTCCTTTTCTATAGAGTTGTATCCACTAGTCCTACGGCGAATATATTATTTGGCTTTGCAAATTTGTTGCCATAGGAATTCATTTCTTCTATCGCAAAGAAATGCTGCACAAAGCACCAGTTAAACGTAATACAGGATTAAAATGTTAGCAATTCTTTTCAATGACTGAAAAATTTTCTCTATTGAATTGAACAAGATGGTAGAGGTTATTAAAAATTTAACATGATGGAAGAAAAATCTTAATGAAATTACGTCCGCCAGATATGTATTAGTATTAACTTAAAATATTTTAATCATTTTGTTTCAGGCCGAGTGGAAGAAAAATCCTCCAGGACTTACGTCTGCCAGATTAGTATTGGTATTAACGTGCAATATTTTTAAGATTTTGCTTCTGGCTGAGTGGAAGAAAAATCCTCAAGGATTTATCTCCGCCAGATTAGAATTAATATTAATTTTAAGATTTTGTTTCTGGCTGAGTGAAACAAATATCCTCATGGACTTGTGTCCGCCAGATTAGTATTAGTATTAACTAGCAACATTTTTAAGATTGTTTCTGGCTGAGTGAAACAAATATCCTCATGGACTTTTGTCCGCCAGATTAGTATTAGTATTAACTAGCAACATTTTTAAGATTGTTTCTGGCTGAGTGAAACAAATATCCTCATGGACTTGTGTCCGCCAGATAAGTATTAGTATTAATTTTAAGATTTTGTTTCTGGCTGAGTGAAACAAATATCCTCAAGGACTTGTGTCCGCCAGATTAGCATTAGTATTAACTAGCAACATTTTTAAGATTGTTTCTGGCTGAGTGAAACAAATATCCTCATGGACTTTTGTCCGCCAGATTAGTATTAGTATTAACTAGCAACATTTTTAAGATTGTTTCTGGCTGAGTGAAACAAATATCCTCATGGACTTGTGTCCGCCAGATAAGTATTAGTATTAATTTTAAGATTTTGTTTCTGGCTGAGTGAAACAAATATCCTCAAGGACTTGTGTCCGCCAGATTAGTATTAGTATTAACTAGCAACATTAAGATTTTGTTTCTGGCCGAGTGAAACAAATATCCTCATGGACTTGTCCGCCAGATTAGTGTTAGTATTAATTTTAAGATTTTGTTTCTGGCTGAGTGAAACAAATATCCTCAAGGACTTGTGTCCGCCAGATTAGTATTAGTATTATTTTTAAGATTTTGTTTCTGGCTGAGTGAAACAAATATCCTCATGGACTTGTGTCCGCCAGATTAGTGTTAGTATTAATTTTAAGATTTTGTTTCTGGCTGAGTGAAACAAATATCCTCATGGACTTGTGTCCGCCAGATTAGTATTAGTATTAATTTTAAGACTTTGTTTCTGGCTGAGTGAAACAAATATCCTCGGCGACTTGTGTCCGCCAGATCAGTATTCGTATTAATTTTAAGACTTTGTTTCTGGCTGAGTGAAACAAATATCCTCATGGACTTGTGTCCGCCAGATTATTATTAGTATTAATTTTAAGATTTTGTTTCTGGCTGAGTGAAACAAATATCCTCAAGGACTTGTGTCCGCCAGATTAGTATTAGTATTAACTAGCAACATTTTAAAGATTTTGTTTCTGGCCGAGTGAAACAAATATCCTCATGGACTTTTGTCCGCCAGATTAGTATTAGTATTAATTTTAAGATTTTGTTTCTGGCTGAGTGAAACAAATATCCTCATGGACTTGTGTCCGCCAGATTAGTATTAGTATTAACTAGCAACATTTTTAAGATTTTGTTTGTGGCTGAGAGGAACAAAAATCCTCATGGACTTATGTCCGCCAGATTAGTATTAGTATTATTTTTTACGATGTTGTGAAATTATTGCATTAACCATCAATTAACGTATTTGCAAAATTTTTCCATGTAACCATGTGTCTATAAATTCATGCAAGACCGTTAACGAAGCCCGGAAGCCCACCAGGATCTCAGAGGTCCTCCGCTGAGGGATGGTCATCTGCAACGGTGAGTAGATTAATTTAAATTGCGCGTACTTTTAAGGGGACATAGATACCTTAGGAAGTTTGAAAAGCTATACCGTATTTTGCACGATCGTATTTTTCGTTGTATTTACAGCTGTTGTTGTTAGGCCTTGAAAATTGGGATTTCTACACAGAAACTTGTTGTTATGGAAATCTTTCAGGAAGTAAGACTATACTGAAATAGACTCATTACAGTGCACTTGTTACTTAGTTACCATTACAGTACAGTTTTGCGAAGTCTTTGGGTTAATATTGCTCTAAATTTTAATTCAAATCATATTGTATTTGCAATTATAAAAGTATGATTGTGCAAAAAATGTTGTGCAATGCAAGTTTGTGAAGTGCATTATAAAATCCCGGAGAGTGAAAAACTCGCTCTGCTCGTTCTTGAAACTTTCCCCTATTCTGTAAATGGCATTTTCCAACCTTGTATCTTAATATACTGTTTTATTGTTGGACTTTCTTCATTAGCATGGTGCAAAAAATTTTCCTTTGTATGTAGGAAAAAATGTGGATGTATCTAGTACTATTGCAGAGTTAGAACCTAGAAAGTGATTGAAAATTGACTTGGTGATTTAAATATGAATAGAACAATTCGGTTTCAGTAATTTCATGTAGTTTTCCGCAACTTAAATTTTCCAAATACATTTCCCTTATAATTTTCACATACCTAAAAGATGAATTTATACAATATTGCATGCAACTGTATTTCATACTGGAGTTGGAATAAAACTTCTTTAACATTTCATTTCATGTTATTTGTTATTAATTTTTATGCAAAAAGTGAAATGATCGTCCATAGAAAGAAATTCAAGAAAAATGTTTGTTCGTCTGATGGGGGAGTAAGATTTTGAATAAATTCATTACGAATAAAATAAAACAATAAAAAATATTCAAAATCATGTAAGATATCGTAGAAACAAATTTTCTCTGCACAAATTTACACCCCCAATTAAAAAGATATAAGTACACTTAAATTTTGTATTGTATAGTGTTCATTAATATGTCTGGTATCATTATAGCAAATCCCGATCAAACTTTAACTCAGGATTTGTAGAAATAAAATTTCGAATGTTGCTAAATTTATACTAGGGAAAGATGTAAAATATTAAACAAAAAATGACCGGTTGCCATATGCTAAGTCCCCTCCGAGAGTTTTCGATTAATTCAGTTAGAGTTTAGGTTTTCACTTGAAAGAATTTCTTAAGCAAGACTGCCATATTTTTCCCTTGTTTCGGTTTTTTGCTTTTGTGTGTAATCTATAACAAAGGTATATCGAAGGGATAAGTTAGATTCAGAATAAACATACTTTGCTTAGTCGTGTGAACCAGGTCTTGCTCGAAGTGAACTTCAGACGAATCACGCTAGAGGAAAGCGGACATTTTTTGTGTCTAAGGCTCCATACAGAATAAACCGAAAGTAATGTCATTAATTTCAGTGGGTATTCTTTTAGATATTTCAAAGTTTAATTCATTTTTGCTCGTTTTTGCTCCCTTTTCGAGATAATTTTTTTTTTCATATGAAACCTTTCATAGCATGTTTTGGGAAAGCCACTGATTTAATTCCAAGTATGCTGAAGTCAATTTGAGAGCAGTGTGTTATGATAAATGATTGAAAGAATTTTTGTCCCTCAAATATGCAGAAATTTCGTCCCAACAAATGCAACTTTTCGTTCTGCAAAGGCTACATTCGTTCCGATAAAATTTCTGCACATTTAAATGGCATAACTAAAATTCTTTCAATCGTTTATCATAATACACTGCTCTCTTAAATTGGAGCATAGATAGGTAGATATAGAGAGATAGAAGAGAGAGATAGAGATGGATAGATAGAGACAGATGGATGGATAGAGAGAGATGGATAGATAGGGATGGATGGATAGATAGGGATGGATGGATAGAGAGAGATGGATGGATAGAGAGAGATATAGATAGAGATATAGATAGAGAGAGAGATATAGATAGATATATAGAGAGATATAGATAGATAGAGAGAGATATATAGATAGATATAGATAGAGAGAGATATAGATAGAGATATAGATAGAGATATAGATATAGAGGTGTGGAGATATAGAAGAATTTAAGTCGCTCAGCGATTTACAGCCATAGACAACGTCAGAGTATATATATATATATATATATATATATATATATATATATATATATATATAATACGTGGCTACTACAATATGAATAAATGTAAGAATAAAATAAAAAATAAATATACAATCGCCAGATAATCACAAACACGGGTTGAAAGTTTTAAAGGAAATAGTATAAAATCAGGTTAAAATGTACAGATTTGTCAATTACACGAGGTTAAAACAAATAGTGTCTAAAACGTAATATTGCTAAAATCATTGACACTGTAGAGTGGATTTGCCATCAATGTCCTCCTCACCATCCTTCTGAAAGTAAAATATGACGTGTTTCTTATATACAATGGTAGAGAGTTATATATTTTATAAGATATGGAAATAAAGGTATTGCTTGTAGTAAAAGTTTTTTTAGAAAACGTAAGTACTGAAATTTTATGAAAAGTTTTGTTTCAAATATATCTAATTCCCTGGAAATTAATAAAATTGCGGTCCATTCTGTATACCCTTTAATTTATTTGGTATGAGAATTTCTAGCAAAGCGTATAACATTGGCCGAGGTCTGAATATGACTTTCGATTTATTTCAGATTGGAGCCCCCCCCCCCCACCAGGATGGCCTCTACAAACAGTGAGTTACCGCCAAGTGTAGCGTCTCGAGTAGCGTTTGAGGGTTCTACCACGGCGCCGTATCGGGGTATGCACGCCATTGCTAGGTTTACAAGTGTGGGCATCGTATCCGTCCCTAGATACGATGAACGATTACTGTGGCCGCAGGTAGCACGACGTCGATGCGGGCGCCGGTTGATTATCAGGGCCTAGGGCTAAGAGTCACGGCGGAACCTGTGATGGTTATTTTTTTTCGTACTTCATAAGTTCTTTTAGCTCTAAGGTCCTCCGCTTCCTCCACGTTAGGCTCCGTTGTCTTGCAATTGATCATTCTACGTCTTGCAATTGATCATTCTACGTCTTGCAATTGATTATTCTACGTCTTGCAATTGATTATTCTACGTCTTGCAATTGATTATTCTACGTCTTGCAATTGATTATTCTACGTCTTGCAATTGATCATTCTACGTCTTGCAATTGATCATTCTACGTCGTCGTGATTGATGGGTTTAGCTTTGTATCCATTAGCCCTCTGCCGGCATAATATGGATTGTCCTTAGCCTTCTGCTGGCACAATATGGACGTTCAATCAGGAGTGTTTAGCCTGTAAGATGCTTTTTTTTCATCACAGGGGAAACCGTGGCGATCGGACGCTTGCACGCCTAGTAACTTTTTTTTCGTTCGTCTGGTTAGGCGACAGCCCTCACACATACACAGTTCTATTTCGGCGGGTTGCCGTAGGACTCCAGTGATGGCGTAGGACGAGCTCTGCCACTCAGGGTTCTAGGGACGGGGGGTACCAGCGTAAAAAAAAATTAGCTAGCAGATAGAATAAGAATCAATATTTAGAAATTCTGTTCAAATATTGGATTGTTTTGAAACACTGACACACACCCTGTATAGAGAGAACATTTTATTAAGGTTTCAGGAACATAGAGATCTTGTTTTATTATTATAACGTTGAGGAAGCAAATTGCTCAGATTTCGTCGATTTGATACTGCAAGACGCATTTGAAGAACCTATTCAACTTGGTTTCCTCATATACCTTACTCAGTAAAGACGAATGTAATTAAGTAAATAATTACAAAATGAATATAATGTAAATGTAACGAAGTAAATAATTATAAACTGAATATGTATAATGCAAATGAAGTAATGACAAAGTAATTGATAACTCAAACTGAATATCTATTTGAAAGGGCAGTAATATTTTTCATACTACAGAGTAATTGAGCCCTTAGTATATCATAAATAAATGTAACGTCTATGAGGAAACTCGTCGATTTCATCGATCTCACCGATTTGATGCAGATCAAGAGGACGAATTTGAAGACGATTTTCTATTGGTTTCCTCATATACCTTACTCAGTAAATATAATTAAGTAAATAATTTCAAGCTGAATATTCACTAATGTAACGAAGTAAATAATTACATACTGAATATACACATTGCAAATGAAGTAATGACAAAGTAATTGATAAATCAAACTGAATATCTATTTGAAAGGGCAGTAATATTTTTCATAATGGAAAGTAATTGAGAACTTAGTATACAGTAAAAAATGTAACGTCTATGAGGAAACTCGTCGATTTCATCGATCTCACCGATTTGATTGCGTATCGAGAGGACGAATTTGAAGACTATTTTCTATTGGTTTCCTCGTATACCTTACGCAGTAAATGTAAATATATTGAAGTAAATAAATAAAAACTTAATATGCATAGATTTTAACATGGCATAATATGCGACAATTATTGTAAATCAAGTAATGACAGAAGTAACTGATAATTCAAACTGAACATTTATTTAAAATGACAGAAGTTTTTCATAATGCAGAGTAATTGAGACAGGTAGATAATACATGTAACGTCTACGAGGAAACTGTCGATTTCATCGATCTCGCCGATTTGATACATGTCAAGAGGACGATATCAAGAGGACGAATTAGAAGAATATTTTTAACTTGGCAAGCAAGTGTTTACTACTGAATGTGCATTTATTTAAACATGGTAGGTGATAATTGTAAATCAAGTAATGACAGAAGTACAAAATTGGTAATTAAAACTAAATATTTCAAAGGGCAGTAATGAGTCATAACGAAGTAATTTAGCTCTTGCTAGAAAAAACTTAACGTCTGTGAGGAAACATTTTTCAGATTCATTAACCTTAACTTTTGAAAATTTGTAGAATATTTGATGTTTCTCAAAATTTGTTAGGATTTGAATCCTAATGTGCTATAAACTTGTATTGAGCACAATTTGTATAATTTCAAGCTCTATGTATTTGCCCATAGCATGTCACGTGATATTTTTATTTAGCTACAATTAATTTCTAAATCAAAGTGGCAATTGAGTTCATAATTGCATGCTTTAAGCTTCCGTTACAAAAAAATTGTCTTGAGGATATAATATCTAGGAGCAATCATAACTTTGATGATAGGTACTGTCTTTTCGGTCTGTTACCTAGATTGTAATGCTAAAATCTTTAAATTTTTGTTCGTGTAGCGGAAGCTGTTAAGAGCCTGAGAAAAAGTTAATTTGTTTCGGCAGGTTCAAACTATATCACATTAGGGTTTTGGTATGTTTTAATGCTTGATATTGACGTATTTCTCTTTCTCTTTCAGGTCCCGCCCAATGTCCCGTGCCTCATCGTGGCGGGCGGGTGTAACAAGGAAGGATGCAAAGCTCCTGCCCTAACGGAATTGAAAATAGCAGTTGCATCCTTCCTTGGCTAAACGGGACAAATGAATTTTTGTTAAAAGGGCGGAAGTTACATTTTTTCGCAATTCAATTTATTGAAATGTGTTCTTACAATAGACACGTCAATTTATGTTGAAATAACTTAAAAAACCAGTCCAAATGGTTAAAATTCAATATACCGTAAACTGGGGTTTATTTTGAACACAGAGGAAACTTTGGCCATTTTTTCAGAAAATCATATTTAGGTTTCTACATGCTGCATTTGTTATAGATGGAGGTAAATTATCATAAAATCATTCTCATACCAAATTTACCTCAATCTATAACAAGTGCAGCATGTAGAAACCTAAATATGTTTTTCTGAAAAAATGGTCAGTTTCCTCTGTTCAAAGTAACCCCAGTTTACGGTAACATTTTGTAATTTGTGTTAAAAGGGTGGTTGTTCTGGACAAGTTTTTTTGTCCTGTAAAATTTGATTTTTTGGACTTCCACCCTCTTAACAAATAGCGATTGAAATGTGTTTTTTTTTGGGTGAAAGGAGATGTCATAAAAATGAGTTTGGAAATAAATGAATATTAAGCTTAGGAACCTTATTGAAAGTAATTTTTACACAGCTCAACTGCTAGTATTCTTTCGATTTACACTCACACACTGTCTCTTTCTCTGTCTCTGTCTGTCTCTCTGTGTGTAATTTAAATTTGTGTTCATTTTGGGAACAAAATTCCGTCTGCACAAAAAAAAAGCCTCATCTCCCTTTACCCGAACAACACACATTATTTCAGCGTTTCGTATCGTGTAAATTCTGCACAGGACTCTAGGGAAACGAATGAAATGTTGAAATTTCTAGGTTTGATTAGAAAGTGGAAGAAGAAAAAGATAGTGAAATCAAGGGTCACTAGTTTGTTGAAATTAACAAAAATCTTTTTTCTTCAGATTTTTCGGGCCACCGGGATAGCTGAGACGGTACTGCGTTTGTCTGCCGGTCCAGAGTTGTTCTCGGGCGCGGGTTCGATTTCCACTTGGGCTGATTATCTGGTTAGGATTTTTCAGAGGTTTCCCCTAACCGTAAGGTGAATGTCAGGTAATCTATGGCTTATCTTCGACCTCATCTGACCGAAACCAATTGGTTATCAACCCTAATCACACATACGATTGGCCATTTGATTATGGCATTTTTGATAACGTCCGATAGATGGGAATATAGTTGTTCCATGAAATTCCATAATAGTTATAACGTGACATTTACAGTCGCTAGGTGGCAGTATAATGAATTTAAGTGGTTGCTTTGGAAGTCCATTAGTTTGATCAATCTATTATGTGATCAGGGCTATCACGAATTACATTGACGCTAAATATTTCTTCAGTTGATACAGCATCGTTAAAATAAAATATTCATAATATAATTTTCTCCATTTAATTTTTAACTTCTCTATATAGGGTGTTAAAACTGGCATTAAATATTTTGAGAGGTGGTAGTAGTAATCAAAACAAGGAAAATGTTTAATAAACAGGATCAAATTATCTGCTATGATGATGAACAAGCACTCATTGTCTATGGGGATACTAATTTTAGGACTTCTGTACCTATATGGGTTATTTATGTTAAGACATTTTTAAGGGGAGAGGATGGTATCTTTTGGTGAAAAATGAGTAAATTTAAAAAAAATCTTTAAAATACTCTGATATATGTGGAATGCATAGCATAACATTTTGTGCGTATTTGTGCCCTTATCGGATGTTGAGTCGCCATTTTTAAACTTCCTGCGTTATGCATTTTTAAATCACTCGCCCACTTAAATTTTGTTTCCGGTAAATTAAATTTTCAAAACATTTTTTTTTAAATACCCTTTGATATGTGTGGAATGCATTGCATAACATTTTGTGGGTATTTGTGCCCTTATCGGATGATGAGACGTCATTTTTAAACTTCCTGCGCTGTGGATTTTTAAATCACACGCCCGCTTTTATCGGTTTCCAGTAACTTCATTTTTTTTGCTACATTGCCAGACAAAATTGGATTTAATTTCTGAACTATTAAAGCTACATGGATTAAATTTAGAACACACATTCTTTAGACTATTAGGAAACTTTTCTCTGTAACAGAATTTTTTTAATTGATTTCATTTTAAGAAGTACATCCGTTTGCTTGCAACAAAGGAAATCATAAAATTGTTATTAAATTTTAATTGCATATTTTACAAACATAGGGACTAATATCAAAATTCTGTTAGTTTGTAGAACATGTTTTTGCAAATACATTTCAAAAATTGTTTGAATCTATCTTTAAATACGGTTTAGATATATCGGTTTTAGTACAATCCTGCATTGGGTATATTTTTTCAAATTTGGGCCCCCAATTTTTTCAAAATATTTTTATTTGGTTGAGTTGCCACAGCTATGAGGTCTCTCACTTACAAATGGCTTTTAAGGAACCCGAAGGTTCATTGCCGCCCTCACATAAGCCCGCCATCGGTCCCTATCCTGTGCAAGATTAATCCAGTCTCTATCATCATATCCCACCTCCCTCAAATCCATTTTAATATTATGTTCCCCATCTACGTCTCGGCCTCCCCAAAGGTCTTTTTCCCTCCGGTCTCCCAACTAACACACTATATGAATTTCTGGATTCGCCCATACGTGCTACATGCCCTGCCCATCTCAAATGTCTGGATTTTATGTTCCTAATTATGTCAGGTGAAGAATACAATGCGTGCAGTTCTGCGTTGTGTAACTTTCTCCATTCTCCTGTAACTTCATCCCGTTAGCCCCAAATATTTTCCTAAGCACCTTATTCTCAAACACCCTTAAGGGAACCAGGTAGTGATTAGGGGTAAAGAAATCCTGTCTTTTATTTTGTGTTTTAAAAAGGTCAAAACTTGCTCTTTAAAACAATATAAATATTGTTGGTGTATTTCTGCAGATAAGCCTTTTAAATGGCCTCTTTAAATTTGGCGGTGTATGTAATTTATATATTCCTCTTTATTTAATCCATAAGTTGACATTTTTCAAACTTAAATGCATTTTTCTCTGAAACATCTTAATCAATTTACATGAAACTTTTACAGTGTTTTCTGCAGCCTGTGTTCTACATAGTAGACCTAAGGGTTTAAGAATATTACACACATAACACGAGCAAAAAAAAAAAAAAATATATATATATATATGCCTTGAAAAAATTGCAAATAATGTTAAATTTCAATATTTTTTCTGTTTCACTAGGAGTGAAATATTTAACTAAATTTTGCTTTAGAATTTACAATATACATTACTAGATAACTTGAAAAAATACAAGGTATATGAGTGAAGATGGTAGCAAGTAATGTGCACCTGAAGGATGAGGTACACTTAGCGAAGAGGGAAATCAGGTTATCAGTTAGGCCCTTTCTTTTGCACTTGGATAAGGAAGTAATTAGTTGTCTTTTATACCACTGAATTCAGAATGATTGATTGTATAAGCATAGAAATTTTTATTCCATTCTGAGCACTGAAAGCCTAGAAATATTGAACTAAACTTGTGTACTCAAATTTTTGTTAATTGCACAGGCATCACTACCCACTCCCCTTAACCTACAGTATGTTCTTCTCTGAGTGAGAGTCCAAGTTTCACAACCATACAGAACAACCGGTAATATAAATGTTTTATATGACGTCTCTACATACAAAAAATTAATATTTTACACCAAATAGGAAAAAAGTTAAAAAAAATACCATCCTCTACTCTTAAATGTACCTGATTGAGTTTCAATGGCCGCGTACAAAGGGTCCTTAAAAATCACACCAGGTTAAAGCTCTTGTTTTTCAAAACTGTGTTTTTTTTTTACTTTGTGTTGAACATAAAACTAAGCAGTCACTTCAGTATTAAATTTTCTGTATCTTTTGTTCCAGTTTTTCCGGTCGTTCCAGTGCACGCAGACGTGCTTCCAGAATAAGTTGGTACACCAGATAAAGCTTCTTCCACCGCGTTGCACCGGTAAAAAAAGTTTGAATTACTAAACCAGCTATTGTCGCTTTAGTTCACATTGATCAATAGACCTAATCAAATGTAGCTCCTGTTAATTTTACCGGTCTATTAAAATCTGTATTCAAAGGTGATATAGTCAGAGCCCCAGTTAACTTCATATTTCATAACTCAGCCACTCCATTAACTAAAATATCCACTGAAAGAATCCACTGTAGATTTCAAGATTAGGGCCTGTATTAATATTATAGCACGTTTAGTTCAATTGAATAAAGATTAACTTCCTTAGTTTGATTACAACAACTCTGATTTCGTATAATTAAATTATTCTGTTCCTATATACCAGAGGTCTGCATCGGACGTTTTCGCTCGAGCGCCAAGTAGTTCATAGCATAATCCGATAGGTAGCGCACATGCATGGTGGGTAAAATTGTCGCGGGCGATAAATCCTCGAACGGTATAAGCCGAGCGTTAGACATTCGTTCTTGTTACAGTGATTAACTGTGTAGTAACATCATCGATGTTTATCATTTCAAAACTTTGCAGTGTTTAACTAACCTCTCCATAGTACAACTACAAAACTTGCTTTAAAATGTAATATAAATGTTGTAGGTAAATGTTTCCCCTCCCCCCACACAGGAGTGATTTCTTTTTTGCCACATCTGATAGATGTTATTGGATGTAAATGTAATTATTATAAACGGAGAACACAATTACGATAATGCAAGGACCGTATCAAGTTTTCTAGTAATAATAATAATAATAATAATAATAATAATAATCTCTAATAATTAGTGTATCAATCTTTGCGTCTGTAACAGTTGTGCAGCATGATTATTCGTTTTATTATAGTTTCTGTGACGTGATCTCTGTACTAATATTATTAATCTACTGCTATATCAATAATATTTTGTAAAACGTTTCTACATTGTCGCAGTATATAGGCGGAACACTATGTATGGACCTATCATATTATATATGTGGTAAATCAAATATTGAAAAATTATTAATTAGCAATAATAACCGTATATCGAAGTTTTTCATATTATTTTATTTATAACTTCATGTTACTGTTTTGGTACGTTCCATTAACTGTACCATTAAACGTTTGTCATAAACTCGGGAAATAAAGCCTTTTTTTTACCGTGTGAGCAAAACCTACGTATGTGTATCTTATCTATCGCCTTCCATACAAGATAAGACATGTCGGTGAGATGACCTTGTACTGTGCTTCTATTTATTACGAGCGTGTCACGAGCGATCTTATCTCACTCGAGGGTGCGACATTCGACAGAGTTCAAGCGAGCGATTTAACTCCAATGCAGTACTCTGCTATATAGGCTATAGGTAGCTGAGAGGAAAACAGATGTCTGCGAATGACAATAAGTTCTGTATTTTACATGTTTTTTTAATGGTTTAGATGTACAATACTACAGACTGCATATTTTTATGTATACAACGTGGAAGTTGTGTAACTGTAACAATTGAACGGGCAAGAGAATACGTTAAACTAAAATAAGTATATAGAATGATCTGTAGCCTAAGTAATATCATAACTTTCAGGTTATTCTGTGATATATTTCAAACAAAAAAAAATGTAATACAATTTTGCTCTTTTTTTCCTTTCCCTTTCCCTTTCGAAATAAAAATTCTTTTGTATGAAATATTTCATAACGTGCTTTAGGAAAGTCTTTGATTGAATTCCCAATATGTTCGGTCAATTTAAGAAGGCAGTGTATTACATTATTGAAAGAATTTTTGTCCTTCATATTTCTAGTTTCGAACCGGACGAATGTAACTCTTGGTTCTGCAAAGGAATTTTACAATATTACATTTGTTCGGATCAAATATCTGCACATTAAAGGACAAAACTATAGTTTTTTTAACCATTTATTATCGTAATACACTGCTTTTTTAAATTGACTGAGTGTATTGGGAATTAAATCAGCGGCTTTCCAAAAGACACGGTATGAAATGTTTAATATACATTATTTGTGAAGAAGTAAAAACAAACGAAATGATATTCAACAACTGTTTGAAATACGAGTATTTAAAAAGAAATCGACGTTACTTCAGTTCACCCTACACATTATCCTTTTCGTTTCAAGATCATGGTTAATTAGGAAATTCTGTGTAGTTTGGCAACAGCGCATCTCCGGCTCACCTACGAAGTCGGGTCAGATTAGCAGCATTCGTTGCATTCCTTACGGCTTCATCGAATGAAAGGTTAACATTTGAGGGGTGATTTTTGTAAGAAGTAGACCACACCTGTGGAGTAACGGTCAGCGCGTCTGGCCGCGAAACCAGGTGGCCCGGGTTCGAATCCCGGTCGGGGCAAGTTACCTGGTTGAGGTTTTTCCGTGGTTTTCCCTCAACCAAATACGAGCAAATGCTGGGTAACTTTCGGTGCTGAACCCCGGACTCATTTCACCGGCATTATCACCATTTCATTCAGACGCTAAATAACCTAGATGTTGACACAGCGTCGTAAAATAACCCAATAAAAATTGTAACAAGTATTCATTTCGAACTAATATGGTATTAAATTTTTTACTCTATCCAAATCTGTTTAAACTTGCAGTTACATTACTTCCATCTTGTACATTAAATATTTTCAGTATTTTGAAATGTAGGCTACTGCCTGTTCTGAAAAAGATACAAATATTTTATTAACCTGTTCTCCAGTAATATGCGTCTAAATCGGCAGAAAACCTTAACTTACAGCATAATTTGCTAGGTGATTACGAATTAGCATTCATGTCTGCTTACACCATACCTAAAAAGTGATTTTTTAAATAAAAGGGTACCAGGTTATACAAAAGTTAGTTACATTTGAACGTCGCCATAACCTTTATAAGAGTTAATACATACAGAAAACCAGAAACACATTTATAGGACTACTTATAAAGATATGGAGTTTCTTTAATTCAGTTTAAATCGTGAATATGTTTGCCATTTTGTTCAACAAGCAATAACCTTTCTTCTATGTTGTGAACAGAATTTAATAATAGATCTGGTGGAATATCTTCAATTTGTTACTAAATTGCATATTTTAGTTCGATAGTCATAGGATTAGTGAAAAAAAACTCGGCCTTTCAAATAACCCCACAGCCAAAAATCTGCTGGATTGATATCCGGGGAACGCGCTGACCAGGTTAGATAAATGTTCTGAATTTGAATGTTATTACATTCATAACGCTGAACAAGACTAATTCGATCTTGTAAAGTCAAAACCGTATTAAAACGGTCAATGGTCGTGATTTAAAAATTCAGTAAGCAGCAGATCTACTTTGACTTTATAAAAAAACTTGTTACAATGTTAGCTGAAATAAATGAGTGATAAATAAACAAATCCCTTTGTTCGATACATACACATGTTGCCATCTTGTGTATAGGTTAGTTAATTTAAAAAAAAAGTTAAATGTATTTTCAAAATGTAACTTGCTTTTTAATATTCCTATATTTGTTCAAAAGACGAGATGAATTTATCCCACTAGTCTGCTGAAATCGAAAAATCGAAAGAGAATTGGGAGGGAAAATTTTAAAAGGTACGCAAAACGCGTCCTTGCAAGGGGTTGGGGGCTGTACAAAACTAAATATGTGAGCTCCAAGGCTGTTGGCCACTAGTCTCACTCCGGGTTACGCTGCTCCACTGAAGGAACTCTAGAAAATTTTGAAGGAGAAGCCGAAATTGGACGTAACCTCTTGGGTACCACATACGCGAGGGGGACTGAGATTTGATCAAGTGATCACGGAACGGGAAGAGGAAGAGCTGGCTGGTGTTTGCCGTAAGGATGGCAAGATGCTGTCATCTGTTGTTCGATGACAAAGCATGTGAAGGCCGTCGGAAGAAGCTGAGTCTGCTGAGAATGCACTCCTGTTTGTATTTGAACAGAGTTATTGAAATGAAATGTCAATTACACCCCAGAACAGGATGTCTGTACGTGAAAGACTAATACTTTATGAAAGTGCCAGTTGAAATTGATCCTGATAATTGTAAACGTCTCCAAATCTTGAAGGTGAAACAATGTAGTGAAGGAGCAATTTGAGGACTAAATGTTGGTTACACATGCATGATGACTTTAAACATTCTTGCAGCTGCATTGATATCACGAAAATAAATCATTCAGGTTCTTGTTGTGATTTCGTTCATGTTAACAAAGTTCCGCAAATAAAATATTGAATGTCTGAGGTAATTTTCTGTACACTTCTTTCACAGTTTCCTGCCAAATGGCAGGTTCTCCACTGCAAATCCAGCATTCTCCAATATTTCATCTTTTCCACCTTCCTTTCGTATCCACATAGAATTCATATGAAGAATCCACTGCAAGAATGATGGATGTCATTTGGAATAAATTTTGCAGGAGAAGCAATTGAAAGTCTGAAATGCTTAGAGCTCAAAGCTTAACTGTGATTTTCCGATCATTACTGCACAATGACTGTGTTAATGCCATATAACTCTCTGTACGTTCTATATGTCTTAAGCTATGCATTGACAGTCTTGGTTCATTTTCGACAAGAAAGTGACGTCCATCATTCTTGCAGTGGACTCTTCATATATTAATGCTTACGATTCCTCTAATGTCCCACGTTTAGAAATTAAAACTTCGACATTTTGCAAAACAAGAGAACATAATTTATGGTTACTAAGTCGAAGCATGGTGCTCTTTTGATTTAAGAATACAAATTGTCAAAGCATGCAAAGTTCTAAGCATGGCTCGTCCACCGCTGGATTAACGGTCAGCGCGTCTGACCATGGAACAAGCGAGCCTAGGTTCAAATTCTAGTTGGGACTAGTCACCTGGTTGGGTTTTATCCGGGGTTTTCCCTCAAACAATTAAAGCAGAATTGCTGGGTAACTTTCGGCGTTGGACGTCGGACTCATTTCGCCACCAAGCTTTGGGTCCTCCCTCTGTGCAAGAGGGAGAGGAAAAAACATGGTCCATTAAGTTATTTTTGCATTGTTTTTATTTATAGGTTTGTTATAGAAATGTCAATTTCTATATGCCATACCCAGGAAAAAAAATTTAAATTGGGCTGCAAACAAAATGCAAAGTCGTCGCTATGGATTTGATCAAACAAAATTCATTTTTAGGCTAGGTCTCGTGAATCGTAATCTGTTAAATCAATGAATTTCGTGTTGTCAGACAAAATACATTTTAATATTAGATCATATTAGTATACTAATTTTCAACATAATGTGCGAGAGATCCAGGAGGGAAATATAGGCCTGTTCTTTCACAAATTATTCAATCGTTTAGAAAAAGCCTCCCAACATAAAGATGAGATGTAGTAGGCTAGATAAGACATCGCTATTATTAATAATATATATTATTATGCATTGCATTGTGATTTTACACTCCTTGGTGGTATCTGGTATTATTTGGCAACACCGAAGAGATGCCAAATTAGCCTTTTACGAACTGCTCTTACGTGATCCACACTTTACATACATGAACTACTCAGGTCTGAATAGAAACAGCAGGGTTGCCAGATCTTCTAGTGACAGAACATGATGGTACGTGTTAATGTTTAATTGAATTTGCAAGGAAAACTTCCATGTTATTGCAAAAGTACATAGGGATATATCATTCATCAGTTTCTCTAGTGAGAAGAGTAAAATCAGAATCGTACGAATAATATTTATCGAGTAAAACAATGTTAAGAGCCACCGGCTAAGGCGCTTGCCTGCCGGTCTCAAGTTGCGCTCGGGCGCGGGTTCGATCCCCGCTTGGACTGATTACCTCGTTAGGTTTCTCAGAGGTTTTCCCCAACTGTAAGGCGAATTCCAGGTAATCTGGCGAAAAGTACAGTTTTCGTTTGGGTCTAATCTGGTATCAGAATATTTGTATATTAGCCAAGAAATAAGCTGTTAAATTCTGTAGTTACATTACTTCCACTCTATTCATATACATGCAGGTTGGAAATGATAAAAGTTAACTTGAGTGAAGGTGGCTATACTGGGTGTTCATTTCAAAGTGTCATGACGTCACTGTTGTTGGGTCAACGATTTGAAGCGAGTTTCAGTTTATATGTTAGAGAAGTTGCCTATTATTTAAGGCGTTCTTCAATCTGAACTTGAGAACGTGTACGGTATAACTTGAACGTCGTAGCAACAGATGGCGGTCTGTACGGTCTGTGTGCTACCATAACCTCTTTCGAACTGTGCTTTGCGCCGGCAAGTCGTACGCAGGGTATTTGTTATCGGTTGCTTACGGTAACATTCCACAACACAAATCAAATGCTCCGTGTCCATGTTGACCGTCGAAGTTAATGTCAGCAAATACGTAAGTAATCGTCTTAACCCTCTCCCCCTTTTCCCGACAGTACGTATTTCCAAACAGTTCACATTCCTGCCACTACCGGCGTTACCGTACGTATCGGTACGTACTCTTTAGAATGAACGCCGTACTTGCTAGGCAAATTCTCTGGAACATAAGTAATACATATCTGCGGAAGTGTAGGAAGATTGAATTCTCTAGGCTCATCGGCTAGCCACATGACGGCAAACAGCGAGCCATGACACATTTTGAACTGAACACCCAGTAGAATACATCGTCATCGTCAAGGATTGAGCCCCATTGGGACTGTTTAGGTCTCTTGAATAACTTCTATCCATCTCTTCCTTGGTCTGCCGACATTGATTATGCCTTTCACTGTAGGCCTATAGGTCAATTCTGATTTTGTAATTCGGTAGCCCCCATTCGTTCTAAAAGTTATTTCTAATTATTCCTATATTGGTGTATTTTTATGTTAAAGAATTGGAGTTCCCTTCTGATATTTCTCTTCTTGTCTAGTAGAGTAACTTATATCCAGCGATACTCCTTTAAAATCTGTTTGCAGCTTCAGTTTTTCTTCTTTAGTTTCTGTTTGTCCAAAATTCTGCGCCGTACAATAATATAGTTTATTCAACTGTCCGAAGACAGATTTGAACCTATCGACACCAATAAGGCATTACTTATGAGGCAACTAGCCAGGAAATAAAGTGGTAGGGTGGCCAGTTCTTTTCTCCCAAATATTATAAATACATTAAAATAATACTTATTATGCACTTTGTAATTGACCGGATAATTACAAAATTAGGCTGAAAATCTGCGTAGATTGGCAACAGCGCATCAATGGCTCATCTACGTATACATACATGAAATCAGGTCTGAGTAGCAATATTCCTTCCCTTAATGACAACAGTGTTGGCGGACTTCCTAACGGCAGGAAATAACATTGCGTTTCAATTATGTGTATTTAATTTTCAAGGAAACTATCAAATTATATTGACTATTACACTCTTACTACGTCATACTACTTTTGACCAATAAAACGGTACGAAAGGACGTATTTCAACCAATCATGGCTGCTTATCGCACAATTTTATCGCGTCCCTAGCATTTGTTTAATTTTATCGCGTCCCTAGCATTTGTTTCTTTGTTTGCCAACATTTGAAACTGCGCTGGTCTGGACGTCAAAAATATATATAAAATTACAAACCACTCCAGTCGATGCACAGCAGTTTCAAATATGACTCGCATTGGCATTCAAGAACAACAATTAATAAAAATCACTGATCATACCTATGCATCTTCTGAAATCCGATTTACAAATAAATGAAGAGCACCATTCGGAAATCCTGAATAAGTTGAATACACCATGTAGGCATAAATCAACGAGTTTCACTTCTATTATGCACACGTCCAATATAACATCAATTGAACCACCAACCACATTCAAATTTGAAAATTGTACATTCAATAATTATTCCTTTTAAAATTATTCATGTTTATTTTTTTATGTCGTCGTCGTTAATTAAAACTTTTCTGACACTTGTGTATATTAGTTAGGTTATGTTATAGCTTCTGCTCTGAGAGGATAAAAAGAACTTCTGCTATATGATATGGATAGTCACGTATCAGAGATTGTTTAATATTAAGATTTATTGAATAGTAATCATTACAGTGTCTGTATAAAGACACTACTGCCATCTAGCATGCATCTAGCGTAATATTTGTAATGTTGAGATGGTAAAATAATACATTTGAAGACAGTTGTATTTTCGTAAGTCAGTTAATATTTTATTGTATTGGAGTACTTCGTTACTTCTAATTTTTATATACTTTCTTCTAATCGTGTAATAGTCAATTAAATCCCACTCGAGTTTTGATTTTCTCTAGATAAATCAAAACGTCTAGTGAGATTACTGTTGAAAAAAAAACAGCAAATGGATAAATATGTTCTTATCAGTTTCTGTAATGAGAGTAAAATCAGAATCGTACTGATAGTACTTATCGAGTAAAACGGTGTTAACATTTAGGGAAAAAATATATTTACTTTTTTCTGAAAAAATGTTAATGTATATAGTCCCGTCGCTCTTATTTCCGGCAGCAAATCACGTTGAAGGTCGGCTACATTTAAACGTGTGGTCCTCACCTGTAGAGTAACGATCAGCGCGTCTGGCCGCGAAACCAGGTGGCCCGGGTTCGATTCCCGGTCGGGCAAGTTACATGGTTGAGGTTTTTTCCGGGGTTTTCCCTCAACCCAATATGAGCAAATGCTGGGTAACTTTCGGTGCTGGAACCCGGACTCATTTCACCGGCATTATCACCATCTCATTCAGACGCTAAATAACCAAAGATGTTGATAAAGCGTCGTAAAATAACCTACTAAAATAAAAAAAATTAAAAGTGTGAGTCTCGTGATTCGCTGATGACGTCATGGATTTCCTAAAGCTCGATAAATACTTAATATAATCGCCCGACATTTTGACTTTCGTTGGCGTTCGCAGAAAGCACACGAGGACGTTATTTGCCGCTCAATTATTTGCTCAATTACAGTGCGTTTGATTTATTGTCATAGGAGCTACGACATGATAATGTTTAAAGGCGTAGCAAATAGATTTCTCTTCTGGTAGCTCGGCAACGAAAGAACAAAACTGGCGAACGATACTACCTTCCTAGACTTTATAGAGCCTTCACTTCCTAAGACGTAAGCAAAGAGGAGGAGTCACGCCGGAAATAACAGCATCGCGACTACAGTATTAGAATTTCTTTGTTGTACTGGGTGTTCATTTCAAAGTGTGTCATGACGTCACTGTTGTTGGGTCACCGATTTGAAGCGAGTTTCAGTTTATATGTTAGAGAAGTTGCCTATTATTTAAGGCGTTCTTCAATCTGAACTTGAGAACGTGTACGGTATAACTTGAACGTCGTAGCAACAGATGGCGGTCTGTACGGTCTGTGTGCTACCATAACCTCTTTCGAACTGTTTTGCGCCGGCAAGTCGTACGCAGGGTATTTGTTATCATCGGTTGCGTACGGTAACATTCCACAACACAAATCAAATGCTCCGTGTCCATGTTGACCGTCGAAGTTAATGTCAACAAATACGTAAGTAATCGTCTTAACCCTCTTCCCATATCCCTACAGTACGTATTTCCAAACAGTTCACATTCCTGCCACTACCGGCGTTACCGTACGTATCGGCACGTACTCTTCAGAATGAACGCCGTACTTGCTAGCCAACTTCTCTGCCTCTTAGATTATACACCTGAGCTGCGGAAGTGTAGGAAGATTGAATTCTCTAGGCTCATCAGCTAGCCACATGACGGCATACAGCGAGCCAAGACACATTTTGAACTGAACACCCAGTATAGTTTCAACGCATAAAAATGATGCAGACCAGACTTCCAAAGGTTTTACTCTAATATCGAACTCAAGAAGGCAGAAGTAGGCCTATTGATAGCCATAAAGCAAATGGTAAGATGATTTCTGTTGAGACTGGAACACAGGGTTTAATCCTTGTTTGAAGAAAACACACTCAAGTTCGTGGATTTTTAGAATAGGACATCATTCCGCAGAAAAAAGTATGGCCTCTCCTCGTAGAGCTCCCCGATTCGTTTGACTCCACCCTCCGAGGAACAGAAATCATGTCGAAAATATGTGGCAACTTTAACAACGCTATTCTCAGTCCCAGATTTTAGTAACTTTTTTTTTTCTTTCTCCTCGTCTCTGCCAAAGTCAAGGAGTTGACCTCTGGAACTGGACCCCCTCTCTCCCTATTAATAGCGTGGGTACTGGAGTAAGAACAGTCCAGCTGCAGTAAGAAACCAAGTGGTCAGCCAGATTCAAGGTCAAAGACCGACAAAGCGCTCTTACGAATGTCAGATTCTGTGGAGGAGGGAAAACACTAAGCGGCATTTACCTGATAACAGGTCCCGAGATCCTAAGCCAGGACTGGTGTATGGAATGCAGTTTACGTAAACTTAAGCATAGAATGTCACATACAGTACGTATATACGAAACAGCTAGTAATTATTTTGACTATTACGCTTTTACTACCTCATACTACTTTTGACCAATAAAACGGAACGAAAGGACGTCTTTCAACCAATCATGGCTGCTTATCGCACAATTTTATTGCGTCCCTAGCATTTGTTTAATTTTATCGCGTCCCTAGCATTTGTTTATTTTTATCACTACCCTAGCATTTGTTTCTTTGTTTGCCAACATTTCAAACTGCACTGGTCTGGACGTCAAAAAACAGAAAATTACAAACCACTCCAGTCGATACACAGCACTTTCAAATATGATTCGCATTGGCATTCAAGAACAAGAACTAATAAAGATCACTGGTCATATATGAAGAGCACCATTCGGAAATCCTGAATAAGTTGAGGGATACACCATGTACATCAACGAGTTCATTTTTACGCACACGTCCAATATAACATCAACTGAACCACCAGCCACTAAAACATTCAAATTTGAAAATTGTATGTTCAATAATTGTTTCTTTTAAAATTGTTCATGTTAATTTTTTTATTTCATCATCGTTAATTAAAACGTTTCTTGTTTATTTCATCATCCCTAATTAAAATTTTTCTAACACTAGTTTATATTATTTAGGTTATGTTTGTTATAGCTTCTGCTATATGATATTATGGACAGTCACGTATCAGAGATTGTTTAATACTAAGATTTATTGAAAATCATCTGCCAAGTGACTTTGATTACTGGGATCCGGATGATTGAAGTGGAATGCAAATGTTTTAATAAAAATGAAACTGAATCAACAAAGCCTTCTTGACTAGTAACCGTCCACAGAGTTCAATGAAGATTCCATAGTTGGCACAACTGATAACAAGAAAACATAATCATAAAACACTACTGCCATCATGCGTAATGTTGAGATGGTACAATAATACATTTGAAGACAGTTGTATTTTCGTAAGCCAATTAATACTTTATTGTATTGGAGTACTTTGTTACTTCTAATCTTTATATACATTCTTCTAATTGTGTAATAGTCAATTAAATCCCACTCGAGTTTTGATTTTCTTTAGATAAATCAAAATCTGTAGTGAGATTACTGTTGATAACATCAGAGTATACTAGTGGCGTAACGCTGGGGTAATGAGGTTGTCTTGAGCAGGGGTTAAATTCCGGTAACTTTTGTGAACGATCTATCAACTGTCATATTTGATAAAATTGCTTCATATACAGCCTCTTCCAAAAAATCAAGGATACCCCTCCATATGTTTCTTTTTATTAAGTTGGTTTTTAAAGACGACGTATCAACTACGAGGTTATTTAGTGTCGATGAGTTTGGTGATAGCGAGATGGTAATTGGCGGGATAAGGCCAAGGATTCGCCATAGATTACCTGGCATTCACCTTACGGTTGAGGAAAACCTCGGAAAAAACCCAACCAGGTAATCAACCAGGAAATTTATCCTAAGCAGAATTAGAACCCGGGACCGCTCATGTCATGGTCAGTTATGCTAAAAATTTATTTCACAGCGGTAGATTTATAACTCATATTTTTTGGTCGATAAATTTTGAAAAACTCGTTGGTTTGAAAATAATTTAACAATTGAAAACTCTTTGAACTGATACCAATTAAACTTTGGTGCATCAATACTAATGAGAGAGTGATGTATACAAAGAAGTAAGTCTCAATCTTAATAAAAAAGTATTCAGAAAATAGTAATTAGTCCACACCTGTGGAGTAACGGTCAGCGCGTCTGGCCGCCAAACCAGGTGTCCCAGGTGCGAGTCCCGGTCGGGGCAAGTTACCTGGTTGAGGTTTTTCCGGGGTTTTCCCTCAACCCAATGCGAGCAAATGCTGGGTAACTTTCGGTGCTGGACCCCGGACTCATTTCACCGGCATTATCACCTTCATTTCATTCAGACGCTAAATAACCGAGATGTTGATACAGCGTCGTAAAATAACCCAATAAATAAATAATAAAATAGTAATTTGACACATTTCATCCATTAACTCTTCGGAGATCGCGCCATAATGTGTGACGCCAGCAGAGGTTTGCATCGGACGTTTTCGCTCGAGCGCCAAGTAGTTCATAGCATAATCCGATAGGTAGCGCACATGCATGATACGTAAAATTGTCACGAGCGATAAATCCTCGAGCGGTATAAGCCGAGCGTTAGACATTCGTTCTTGTTACAGTGATGAACTGTGTATTAACATCATAGATGTTTATCATTTCAAAACTTTGCAGTGTTTAACTAACCTCTCCATAGTGCAACTACAAAACTTGCTTTAAAATGTAATATAAATGTTGTAGGTAAATGTTTTTATTTTTCCACACGAGTGATTTTTTTTTGCCACATCTGATATATGTTATTGGATGTAAATGTAATTATAATAAACGGAGAACACAATCACGATAATGCAAGAACAGTATCAAGTTTTCTAGTAGTAGTAGGAGTAGTCTCTAATAATTAGTGCATCAATCTTTGCGTCTGTAACAGTTGTGCAGCATGATTATTCGTTTTATTATATTTTCTGTGACCTTATCTCTGTACTAATATTGTTATTAATCTACTACTATATCAATAATATTTTGTAACATTGTCGCAGTATATAGGCGGAACACTATGTATGGACCTATCATATTATATATGTGGTAAATCAAATATTGAATAATTATTAATTAGCAATAATAACTGTATATCGAAGTTTTTCATACTATTTTATTTATAACTTCATGTTCCTGTTTTGGTACGTTCCATTGACTGTTCCATTAAACGTTTGTTATAAACGCAGAAAATAAAGCCTTATTTTTACCGTGTGAGCAAAACATATGTGTATCTTATCTGTCGCCTTGCATACAAGATAAGACATGTCGGTGAGACGACCTTGTACTGTGCTTCTATTTATTACGAGCGTATCACGACCGATCGTATCTCACTCGAGGGTGCGATACTCGACAGAGTTCAAGCGAGCGATTTAACTCCAATGCAGCACTCTGGATGCCAGTACTTACATGGATTACATTTGTAACCAATTCTTTTGCACGTATGAATATGGCATTTTACTATATATACCTAATAATATATATATATATATATATATATATATATAAATCAGTGATGTCAATAAGGTATGAGTGGTATTATGACGCAAAGAATGTAATTAGAAACTTTATCGTTACTATTACATAGACATAATTGTTAGTTATTATAAATTACACTCTAGAGTTATCTCCTACTTCTAAAATTTAAGTTACTATTGGGTTAAAATACATGTTTCATATGAGAAGTCATTGTTCTATATTACCAAATATGTCCACGTAATCATTTACGTTAAAGGATAAAATAACCACTGCAACAAGAGAAAATACGCGTAAAATTTTTTATGAACGGCTTATAGGATTAAATCAAATTACAAATAAGAAAATCGAAAATATGAGCTTGTATTCTCTCCTGTTAAAAACACTGACGTTAGCACTCGCGCGGATTACATTTGTAATCCACTCTAAAACATATATGCCTACAGGGTGAACAATAAATATGAAATATTGTTAATAACTTTTAAATTTTAATTTTACAAAAAAGAAAATGTACAAAAATTGTTGGAGATAAACCATAGAATATTTTTCCAGTGTTCGAAAATAATTATTCAGACATACAGGATGTGACGGTAAATAATTTTTTTAAATGACATTCTGTATTAAAATTTACTTATTCCGAATCTCCATTAAATTTTACGTATGAATGAATAGAAACTTTAGCCATTCTCCCGTTTTTTGTCTCTGAAGCATTTATTAAACTTGTTTCGTGGACTTCAAATTTGAAACAAATAAGTATGCAAAATCATGCTGAATAGGCCAATAAAACTAAACAAAACACTTTCACTAACCAAACTTTATCACAGATGCTCCAAATGAGAACCATTCACAGCCTTTCCTCCACTGAAAATGTAACGAGAGAAAGAATCGAGACAATTTTTGATTTTCCACAATGCCTGGCCAGACTCAAGACACGCCTAAAAGCAGGACATGTCCGGCGAATTTCGGACGTTGTTAATCCAATACATGCACCGAATAAATATGTGATTAGCAAGTGTTACTATTAATTGAAATAACAGAAATATAGATGCTTACTGATTAATTTGGAGCCGCACTTAGAACGAGAAGGTTGCCGTCTCTGTTGCAATTCTTGAAGTGTTCATAGTAGATGCCCGGTTTAGAACGTGCACAGTAGAAGACCGTGTTAATAATAACACAAAAGCTCTTACCAAGTCTCCAGCGAAGAAAGTTGAAATCACCGGAAACGTACTGAAAATTATGGCACATCGGGTGCGCTAAGAGCAGGTCATAAAATTTCACGTGGGGAATTATATTTAAGAAGCTATTTCTGTAACAAGGTACGAACTGTTTGTGCTTAGGAGATTGTCCACTCTGAACAATGAGTCGAGTGTATAATAGGCCTACCAGTTTTGGATGTGATAAAAACAACAGTTTTTAGACAGTCGTTTTGAAATATATTTTGAATTTGCACTAAACAACCACTGATAGTTCCATGTAAAAATGATCTTTTAGAGGAGTTGGTGCTCAAGAAGGGGAGGTTTTTTTACAGAAATTAGTATATAGCTAAAGCTACTGTAGGCCTACATACTTAAAATAATGGTACATTATGCAACGAGCCTATAATGAAGGTAATTAAGAAGTGAGTATGGATATTTTCATACGAGCTTCTTAATTACCATTATAGGCGAGTTTCATACGACTTTTTATGCGCGACCATATTTCTAACTTGATATTATTAATTTTATTTGTAAAGGACCTTTAGCAATGTTCCAATGTTGTGAGATGTGCGCAGACGCGAAAGTATTGATTTTTTCCGAGGAACAGATGTCCACATTGACCTTGCTAGGCCATAAGAACCTAGAGAGATAACATTGAAATTAAATTAGACATTGAAAAACGAGATGACAAATTGAATTTATTTGAATATTATTTACAATTAACGCTAATTATTATAGTAACAGAACATAACCTTCTGCGACAGTATTGGATTTCCAGCCTCCGTGACTTTTCGCTAATTCTCTTTCGATTGCGTATCCGAGAATAATCGATACTTGCGGTTTTATACAAAGAGTTTGTAATACTTACTAGAGACACATACCCGTGAGTGGCAGGCAACAAAAATGTCACAAATTGAATCGGCTAGCATCCGCCATTAAAGGGAGCGTTTGCGGCGCGAAATTCGAAAACAGTACCACAATACATTGATGTAGCCTGGTGATAGACACTGTTTTAAACATCTTTTACAAAGGATGAGTCGTGATAAAATAAACATGAATGCAGAGGAGCGCTATTTTTATTAAAGTATTATAATGATTCATCTTTGGCGATATTATAAAAAATAAATTAAATCACCCATATACACTCGGGATAAGTATGTGAAATATTAAATAATGGCAATGTCAACATTAATTTTCAGTATTACTAGTATTGTTTTAAGGACACAATAATGGATATTTACTGTAATAGTTAAAATGATCTATATATCAGTCCTTTCATGCAAAGAAAGAGGAAGGTATATGGTGGTTTGAAAATATTTAGTGGTGAAATAAGAGATCATAAAAATTCTGCAAACTGATTTAAAATATAATGAGAATAAATTTTATCATAAAACAATGTATTCATTGTGTAGTTAATGACCACCAGGTTTGAGGTCAGTACAGACTTTTTAATACAATTAGTAGCGGTAATAGTAGGCCTAGTAGTAGTGGTGGTAATAATAGGCCTAGTAGTAGTGGTAATAATAGGCCTAGTAGTAATGGTAATAGGAGGCCTAGTTTTTGTAATGGTAGGCGTAGTAGTAGTGGCAATAGTAGGCCTAGTAGTAATGGTAATAATAGGCCTAGTAATAGTGGTAATAATAGGTCTATTAATAGTGGTAATAATATACCTAGTAGTAGTGGTAATAATATACCTAGTAGTAGTGGTAATAATAGGCCTAGTAACTTAGTAGTGGTAATAGTAGGCGTAGTAGTAGTGGTAATAGTAGGCGTAGTAGTAGTGGTAATAGTAGGAGTAGTAGTAGTGGTAATAGTAAGTGTAGTAGTAGTGGTAGTAGTAGGTCTAGCTTTTGTGGCAATAGTAGGCCTAGTAGTAGCGGTAATAATTGGCCTAGTAGTAGTGGTAATAATAGGCCTAGTAGTAGTGCTAATAGTAGGCCTAGTTTTGGTGGAATTAGTAGGCCTAGTAGTAGTGAGACCTAGTTAGTAGTAGTGGTAATAATAGGCCTAGGTAGGCCATCCGCTATATTTTCACTAATTTCTTTGTATTTAATACAACCAAAACTAGAAGTACATGCTGTACAATACGGAAATTACATGATTAATTCATTTATTGTGATACAAAACAGTTTTCGACAGATATAATCTGAGGATTTTCTTATGCACTCTGCTATTATAATCCACTGTAATGTGATGGCACCTAATCCTTACATACATTGTTGAAATCAACCTTATAAACCTGATTAATGTGTTCCTGGAAAAACTTTATCCAAGAAATATTCCGACATTCTGTAAACACATTCAAAGGAGGAACTGCATTTGGAACATTCTTCCTGAGCATCCTACAATAGTAGCTATGTTCGAACAATTATTTGCGGCGCAGTATTTCACCATTTTCTTATTATTTCCCTTCAAGTGTACTTATATTTATTCGTACTCCTCAGTAAGCATGAACTGCTCGCACTCCCGGCGAAGCATCAACTCCCTTTAATGGCGTCCGAACAGCTGTTCAATTTTGTACGCGAAACTAGCGCCGTTGGTGTCTCTAGTTATATATTACAAACTCTTTGGTTTTATAACGGTAGAAAGCTGACCTGTCATTGGCTGAACAGTTGTAACCTGAGTCGTCATTGGTTGAAAGACCTGACCTTTAATGAGTAGGTGTAGGCTACTTTAATGACATGCATTAAAGGTCTGCTACCAGGTGTATAATTACTACATTTCGGCATGGTCGAGCATAAAAGAATTTTGAATGTACTGTTACTTACGGGTGTCCAGAAATTAAGTATCGATTTTGTACAAACAGGGTGTTTAGGGGTAAGATGTGTATGCAATTTATTACCATACACATCTTACCCTAAACGCACTATTTCTACAAAATCGATACTTAATTTCTGGACACCTGTATAATAAATTATATATAGAACTTTTTTTGATTGAAATTTCATCCTCTAGCTCATTTCTTCCGCTTTAGAAATCATAACTTGAACTCTGCATAATTTTGTTACATCCCTTTCTTTGCAATTTCATTCTCTAAACCAGCGATGACAAAAACGAAAATCGTGATGCATAGTGAATCTATTTACAACGCATTTCTGATGTCGATTCAACTCCCTACCACCTATGTGCTTCCAGTGTCTCTGTACTTGTTCCAAGCGATTGCTGTTACATGTGACGGATTACAATATCAATTCCAAACTAATATACCTCTAAAATGCGAAAACTTCATGAAGGTGGGAGCAAGAATTCTGAATACAGTTTATTTTTCGGAGGTATGTTAGCATGTAAGCCTTTTACATCTGGAGTATCCACTTTTATAGACATGCATTTAAAACATGAGCTGCTGCCAGGAAGTCAAAAGAAAGATAACAATGGTAAAGGAAGCTTTTAATAGAAAAAGAAGCATCTTCTGCGGACCTCTGGAAAAAGAACTAAGGATGAGACTAGTGGAGTACTTTATGTAGAATCAGGCATTGTACGGGGCAGAAACATGGACATTATGACGATGTGAAGAGAATGGAATAGAAATATTTTAAATGTGGGTATGGAGAAGAATGGAGCGCGTGAAATAGACAGAATAAGAAAATAAGCTATGTTGAGTGAAGAAAAAATGACTCTGAAACTGATCATGAAGAGAAAAAGGAATTAGTTGGGTCACTGGCTGAAAAGAAACTGTATGCTGAAGGATGCACTGGAAGCAATGGTGAACGGAAGAAGGGTTCGGGACAGAATAAGATATCAGATGATAGATGACATTAAGATATGTGGGGTTCACAACCAGAGTGGACCAAGTGCTTCTGGAATAATTTTGAGAAATTCAGTCTTAAAGTTCCTGGCTCATGCTTAGCAACCTTCATCTTCCATAAGAAATGCTGCCCTCTGTGGAGTAACAAATGAGTTATGGACTTGGTTTGTTATGGCAATGAATAAATCTAAGTTTTCTTCATCCGAGATTGTATTAATCCACAAACTGACCATTGGTGGACTTGGTCCACTCTGGTTGTGAGCCCCTCATATATGGATCATATGCGGAGAAAAAGAGGAAGTCGGAAAATAGGGAAAATTGGAAAATTCTGGGTTTGCATTGAAAGCTCTGCCTTTGGACAGAAAATATCGAATGAATGAATACTTAAAACTGTTAGGCCTACTTTTTAAGCACGTATACGTTAAGAGAATGCTATTTTCGAAACTTAATGAGAATCAGATTAGTACGCAATTTTATAATGTGGCCTAGTTCTTCTGCAGAATTACCTTCTTTAATTATAGTTTTCTTTTCTCTCTTGCCCGTGTTTTAAATTGTTATTTTTGTTATTCATTTTTCAATTGTCTTTCTTTGTTTGCTGCGGTATTTGGTTTTACTCTCCTCCTTCCACATTTTGACACTCGTCCTCTGAGTCTATGTGGCTAATAAGACGTCGTTAAATAAAAAGGACCCAGGTCAACGGCTCGCCTTGCTCCTGACATCCTGCAGTCCAGGGACTCGCTGACCTAATGTGAAATCCATGTTGCACCTAACCGATGATCACGGATTTCTCCAGAGTTGTGTTCCATGATGCATATTCCATCATCATTAGGTCTGTGCGGTGACGTAACCCACCTGGACCCTCTGCGGCGGGGCTTCCACCTCTCCGCGAGCAAGCTCAAGAGGGCGACGATAAAAGGATAAATGTTGTATCTATATGCAGGCCTGCTTGTTCAATCGGCCAATCGATCCACCGCTGCCACCAATAATAAATTGATTGATTCCGGTATTAATTAACGGTGTTGGGTGGACATCGTCCATTGATACGGCAGCGTTGTTTTGAGTGATGAATTGAGAATGTTTCAAACTCGATAATATTATACGAAATATTGCTTGCTCTTTGTTCTCTAAAAATGCATTAAAATTTCCGAGAATACAGTAAATGTGTAAACGAAATTGCTATTATATTACCATTTGAATTTGTGTCCGATTATATTAAAAGAAAGAATGAAACTCAAACCTTAATTGAACTTAAATGCTTCACATCTATTAATTTACAACATAGCAAAAATTGTGTTGAGGACCGGTTTTTCTTTTCTTTCTGTTATTTGCGATAAAAGCGAAATGCGACTCGAAAGGATACATACATATTTCGCGACCAAAATTTTCTGCCTTAAATAATATTTACATTGCAACAGGGCTGGGAATTTGTAGAAATATTCTGTAGGCCTACACTTTCAGCTAGTCTAAATGCAGAACGCATTTCTGTTTAGAGAGAGACAAGCCCAGGACTATAAAGTAATCTATGTTGAATTGGCAATCAAGAATGGATTATTGATCAACTCGACGCATTAACGGAAGTATGTCCACTTAGTCTGCTAGGATTGGCTTTGAGTTGAATTAATAATTACTGAAAAACCACAAAAATGTCGGTTCATTTTCTAGTCGGTAGATAGTTCGAAACTGAGAAAAACGATTTGTTCTAACTTGTATTAGAATGAAGAAAGTAACAGTAGTATTTTATTTACCACTATGATGACGTTTGCACGTGTATTTTAGAGTTGAAATTGAACATAGCCATGAAATTGTAGACGTCTTTAGCGTAGAACTTTCTTTTCAGGTCGAATTTTATTGCATGCCGTTAATTAAAAAAATATTGGAGAAAATTATGTTAAAAATGTCATCGCTTTACAACGTCCATTGCCCTTCGCTGGGTGAGAAACTTCAAACCTCGAATGCAACGGTCAGTGTGGCATCTCTAAAGCCTTGGCTTTCTGAACCGACGCATGCGACGTGCGAGGTGCGAGGCGCGTCTCGCACAAATCCGGACTACACGAGAGATAGTGATTTCTATGGCTGCCTGCGAGGTGCGCAGAAACCACTCACTATCTCTCGTGTAGTCCGGATTTGTGCGAGGCGGGCCTCGCACCTCGCACGTCGCATGCCAAACCCAAGGGTTTAGACCACGGATGACTGCAGTACTTTATAGATCATTGTCCCTGATACACGGTACCGGCACCGGGCTAAAATTGTCTGCAGTTCCTTTGTCTACTTCCGCCCACACCCGTGGAATAACGGTCAGCGCGTCTGGCTGCGAAACCAGGTGGCCCGGGTTCGAATCCCGGTCGGGGCAAGTTACCTGGTTGAGGTTTTTTCCGGGATTTTCCCTCAACCCAGTAACTTTCGGTGCTGGACCCCGGACTCATTCCACCGGCATTATCACCTTCATATCATTCAGACGCTAAATAACCTAGATGTTGATACAGCGTCGTAAAATAACCCAATAAAATAAAAAATCTTTGTCAACTTCCAAATTTAGAGGTGGCGCAAAAGATTCTAATCAGAGCCCAATTGAACGTGGGATCGTGCGGGCGTTGACCTATCAACCTCTGTTTAGACTAATGTATGCTGTGACCTTCATTAACTTCCAAGATATGTAGCTAATCGGCGATGTATGCTTTGGAGGGTAAAAGAAACTGGCCACCCTACCCTATTATCTTCTGGTCTAGTTGCCTCATGAGTGATGCCTTATTGGTGTTACTTATGAGCAAGCTTCGAGACTTGGGACCCGATACAATAAGTTTACTGTGCATGTACAATACTGTTCTCCAACCAGAGATAAACCGTGAAAGGAATGTGCTTACTGTTGCGTCATCTATTGGAGCGAAGTAGATAATATTAGAGTTATAACGTCAGTTTAAAAATCATGCGCTCTCCTGCATAGTATAAAAAGTTTATATCAGTGTTATCGTTTGTGCTTTGAGAGATAGTCAATTGAGATAAGAGTACCCACGTGTGTGACCTTATGACATCTTATGAAATCAACATTCATTCACAGCATTACCCCGCTGCGTCTCATTCCCTGGAGACTTTCTCGTGGTTGGAGTACAGTACTATAGTATGCAAATCTAGTCTTTCAGGTGAAGCTCCCTGTAAAGCAGATTTGAATAATTTCAAGGGAAAAATTGTTCCGGGGCCGGGTATCGATCCCGGGACCTCTGGTTGAACGTACCAGCGCTCTCCCAACTGAGCTACCCGGGAACTCCACCCGACACCGTCTCAACTTTTCCCTTTATATCCACACAACTCGCGTGGGCTACAGTACTATAGGTTGTTGACTCGCTGCAGGTAGATATGTGTTGAGGTAACAACATTGCTGTTTAGAGTAGAGTACAATAGTATGGGGAAACACACACTTATGTACATTCTGAAAGTAAATATACATTATACAATGACAATGTCAAAGTCAAAAGAATGTGAAAAGCATTTATATTCCTGTCTTTTATAAGCATTTGTGTTTAATTATACACAGTGTTAATGGTGGAAATAAACATGTAGCAATTTTAATTTCTTCATTTATTGTATTGGTCGTCTTTAGGAAGTGCAGTTACAGTACTGAATTGCAATGTACTACAAGATACATTTTCAGTGTCTCAAACGTAAATCTTTTTCGGTTATCTGCTAAACACAGTTTGTACTGTGAAAAGCTGCTCTCTATGTTGCAATGACGTGATAGGAGCAAAATGGAAAAAAAATAATAAATAAAAAACCTATCATCATTGCAGTTTCTAAGAGATAGTCTTTTATTCTCGGCTGACTCTACATCCACTAATTGCTGTTTATATTGCTCAATGTTCCATATCCGTTATTTTTACATAAAATTGATTTCCACTTCTGTTTTACACGTTCAGTAACCGGTGTACTTGGTGTCTCATTAAGGGGAGTTGGTCATTATCGCATGCAAAATAATGGTAAAAATAGCCTATCTTCTAGCAGTCATAAATATAATAGTCTACTATTTATCAGTGGTCTTTCATTTTTGTTAGCTATGTGTGTATACATATTAAGCTTTAAAATGAAGAAGAATGGTGACTCTAGAGTAAATCTGTATCCTTAAATTAATTTTTTTAATTAAGCACAATTTTTTTATATAAATTCACTACATGTCTGTGATTAAGTACACACTATTCACTTATTATAACACATATTAAATTGAAAATTTGACCACTTACTGCTAATAGATACTAAAATATACCCTACTAAAATTATTCATATATCTGTAATATTATGGGCATAGGGCTTATAGTAATCATCACCGTCAATAAACTTAAAAAAAATTGAAGATTTGTATAAGCCCTATGCCCATAATATTACAGATATTTTAATAATTTTAGTAGGGTATGTTTTAGTATCTGTTAGCAGTACGTGGCCAAAATTTTAATTCAATGTGTGCTATGATAAGTGAATAGAGTGTACCTAATCACAGGTATGTAGTGAATTTATATAAAACATATGTTTAAATTCAAAAATTAATTTAAGGGTAAGATTTACACTAGATTAACCATTCTTTTTTCATTTTAAAGTTTAATGTGTATACATATATCACTAAAAAAAAGTGAAATAGCTCTGATAAATAGTATTACATTTATGACTGCTTGAAGATAGGCTATTTTTACCATTACTTTGCATGCGATAACGTCCAATTCCCCTTAATTCTCTGTGTCATTTCCTCAACTAATTTGAGGGCTTCCGGCATCTCTTGCTCTGACTTTTCTAACCGTGTAATAGTTTCAGACATAGTTTGAAAATAGGTTTGTATGAAAACCAAATTATTCGTCAGAACCTTCAAATCCAGAGCGTTTTTCTTTGCGTATTTGTTGGCATTTAATCTACAGTACCCGCACTCACTGTACGCTTTACCACTATACTCAGTACGCCTTTATGCGGATTCCCACTGAACTGCTCTATTTGGCCCGAAGTTTCGAAGCCTACTTATGAGGTTCAGACCTGTCTTCGGACAGTTGACTAAACAACAACATCGAATCCAAGTAACCGCACTCTTTCCCTGCATATTTGAATGTTTCGTGATACAGAGTTTTATTAAATAATCCATATTTAATTACTGTTTTTATGATATTTTTACTTTCGTAATTTTTATATGCCTACAGTATTTGTTTTACTATTCTACTGCCTATTTCCTGAATTTTAAGTACCTATTTCCCTGCCTAATTAGCGAAAATAAATTCCTGATCTTACGGGATCTAGTAATAACATTTTTAAGACATTAATTTGGCAGTTATCTAAAGAGATAAATAAGTAGATGGTATTTGCATGAAAACTTGACTTTACTACACTAGTTCTGTATATTGGAAGAAACAACAACGTTAGTTAGAAATGTACATACTTCATCAAACAAAATTCCATCTGTTTAATTCTCCCGACTGGTCCATGATATTAATACATACCGTAAGGGTGTTTGGCGACATATGATTGTTTGTAACTTGTCATGCGATTACGCTGTGATTAAATGCTATGTATCCAATCAGAAACGACAAAAATGGCTTGAAAATTGATATCCCAACTGCATTTGCTGTTTGTATGTGTCACGGATGAAGTTACATTAATGTATAGCGCAATTAAAATCGTGTTCTGCAGTATGTAGGGAGCATTACCTGCCTTCGCGCGTTAAACCAGTCGAATATCTGTACGATATAACCCCAGAGCGTAAATCTTTTCTACGAGGATTGGTCCCTATGCTGCAGAACCTGACTCACAGTTGACAAAAAGAAAACCAACGCGTGTTAATACTTAAATATAAATTATTGTTCTGTAGATTCAGGAGGTTAAATGTAATGCAATATTCGCTAGACATTACATACCGGTACTCGTAATTAATTTACAAATTATATCTTAATTTTAAATTGAGAATATTATTTTTAGCTTTAGTACAATCATTAATACAGTATGATATAATAAATTGGAGTGGAGTAGCATCACCTGTACTTAACACAATAATTTTATTACATAGAAGATTATTAAAAATTTGTGTTACCAAAAATATGGAGTACCCAACAAATTTAATTTATACAGATTTTAAATTATTAACTATTTAAGAAATTTATAAATATAGTTTACTAACTTACTACCACAGAAATCAAATAAAACATAAATCTAATCGACATGAATATCGTACTCGAAGACAAAAGTCTACTTTCCCATTGATTGAGCCTAAATGTCATACAAGTGCAGCACTTAAACATGGTGCTAGTTTCGGCCCAAGGCTTTATAATAAAATTACAAATCATTTTCCAAATTTGAAATATTTTAAAATTGAACCTTTCAAAGAAAGAGACTTTTAAAATTATTCATGATATAGACGTATAATATTAACAAATTGTGTATTTTTTACCTTTTTATTTCTGTCGACTATATTATTGTTTTTATTTAATGTCACTGGCTTCGGTCTGATTGTCAATTTATATCAAATGTGTTTTTTCTCTCTTTTCTAGTTTCTCTTTTTCTGTGTGTTAGTTGTCGGTCTGAATTAAGTTAACTAGCGTATTTAGTAAACTGTCTTTGTAAATTTTATTATATTATTGGCTAAGACCACACAGTACACGAGCCTGGCTCTTACTGTAGTGGCTAGGAACATTTTTGTTGTATACTTTTGAATTTGTACTCACTTTGGATACTAGCTAAAATAAATGAATGAGTGAGTGAGTCAGTGAGTGAATAAATAGATAAATAATTAAATAAGTAAGTAAAAGAGTAAGTAAGTAAGTGTTTAAATAAATAAGTATTTAAGTAAATAAATAAATAGATAAATAGATAAATAAATAAATAAATTAGTAAAGAAATAAGGAAGTAAAGAAGTAAGGAAATAAGGAAGTAAAGAAATAAAGAAGTACAAGAATAAATGAATAAATAAATAAATTGAATAAATGAATAAACAAACAAATAAGGAAATAAGTAAGAAATAAATAAATAAGGAAATAAAGGAAGAAATAAGGAAATAAGGACAAAGAAATAGATAAATAAATAAATAAATAAATAAATTAAATAAATAAATAAATAAGGGAATAAAGAAAGAAATAAGGAAATAAGGACAAAGAAATAGATAAATAAATAAATAAATAAATAAATAAATAAATAAATAAATAAATAAATAAGGAAATAAGGACAAAGAAATAGATAGATAAATAAATAAATAAATAAATAAATAAATAAATAAGGAAATAAAGAAAGAAATAAGGAAATAAGGACAAAGAAATAGATAAATAAATAAATAAAGAAAGAAATAAATAAGTAAATAAGTAAATAAATAAATAAATAAGGAAATAAAGAAAGAAATAAGGAAATAAGGACAAAGAAATAGATAAAGAAATAAATAAATGAAGAGAGAAATAAAAAATAAGTAAAGAAATAAAGAAATAAATGAAGGGATAAAGAAAAAATAAAAAATAAATAGGTAGATAGATAAATATATAAATGATAAATAAATAAATAAGGAAATAATAATAATAATAATAATAATAATAATATATTTATTTAATCTGGCAGAGCTAAGGCCAGTAGGCCTTCTCTACCGCCCAGCCAGACTCTAATTCTAATTGAATACAATTGCTTACATAGTTATTACATTAATATCTAGATCATAAAACAACATGAAAGTAAATAATGAAAACTGGATGACTAATGTTAGTGTGACAATAATAAATATTTGTAAGAAATAGTTATAATAATAATAATAATAATAATAATAATAATAATAGCAATAATAAATATGAATGAATGAATGACTGAATAAATAAATAAATAAATAAATAAATAAGGAAAGAAATCAGGAAATAAGGACAGAAAGAAATAGATAAAGAAATAAATAAATAAAGAGAGATTTAAAAAATAAGTAAAGAAATAAAGAAATAAATAAAGGGATAAAGTAAAAATAAAATATATTTATATAAATAAATAAATAAATAAATAAATAAATGAGGAAATATGACTGAATGAATAAGTGAATAAATGAATAAGTGAATAAGTGAATAAATAAATAAATAAACAAATAAATAAATAAGGAAACTAAAAAGTAAAGAAAGAAACATTCTACCTCGTACTAGGCCTAAATAACAATTTATATAAACACAGAACAAGCTATGCAAATCGGCTAACACTCAAACCAAAATTCTAAAAATAAAAGTGTGCAATTTTTAATTCTTAATTAAACTGATTAATAGTTCCTCAATGCCTGACATGACGAGGTAAGGAGTTCCATATGTAAAAACCGACACGGTACGCTGTAAGAAAATTAACAAAGTTTCTGCCTGCACGTAGTATAGGGGTTAATGTCCTTCAATGTTCGAACATGAGAGGGGCAAACAGGACATTACAAATTTCTTCTCATTGCATATGAAAAACTAATCGCAAGATCTGTGCTAAAATTCTTAAGCGATTAAAACATGAAAAGGTGGAAGTGGAGAACATCGAATATTTTATAACAAAGTGAAAGAAACACGACAGACTTCCTTCCGCAGACCAAACATCGGAGAATATCGCACTTCGCCATACTCGACAAACTTGAACTGAACATAGGGCCCGTAATGCGCGACGCTAATAGGGGTAATACTTTAATAAAACTTTAAAAATTCTTCCTTTCCCCTTCTTCCCATAGAAACCAGCCGCCATATAGCTTAGCGTTTCCCAAGCTTCTATATCTCGCACCCCAATCGCTTAAAATATTAAATCAGTCTCAAGCTCCCCTCACAGCACAAGCGCAAACAAGCATTGTTTGGACAGACATATGTTGTTTTTGTTTCTCTAATTCATTATTAGGGCCTATATGTTATTTTCTTGAAAAGTAGCTGTCAATACTATCTCATTCATCTTTTGAATAGGATTGATTCATTATCGGCCTTGGAAGACGAAAGTCAATTAAAGTCTCGGCTTCGAGTTGTGCTATGTCAACCAGAAGTGCCAAATTATTTTCACAAATTTCTCTTTTGTGTCATTAAAAATTACCGTATGACTCAAACATAAATGCATTTAAGAGAAGTTGCTCTTTATAGCATGAATTTTTATTTTATTTTATTGGGTTATTTTACGACGCTGTATCAACATCTAGGTTATTTAGCGTCTGAATGAAATGAAGGTGATAATGCCGGTGAAATGAGTCCGGGGTCCAAGACCGAAAGTTATATACCCAGCATTTGCTCATATTGGGTTGAGGGAAAACCCCGGAAAAAACCTCAACCAGGTAACTTGCCCCGACCGGGATTCGAATCCGGGTTATAGCATGAAAAATGAAGGTAAAATATAGCCCATCTTCAACTAGACATAAATATAATAATATTTATCATAGATCTTTCATTTTGCCAGCGATATGCTCTCAATCGTTCATTCGTTTTTTGTTTGTTTCTTTCTTTTTTCATATTTCATTCTTTCTTCCTTTCATTCTTTCTTTCTTTCTTTCTTCCATTCTTTCTTTCTTCCTTTCATTCTTTCTTTCTTCCTTTCATTCTTTCTTTCTTCTTTTCATTCTTTCTTTCTGTTATTCATTCTTTCCTTTATTTATACATTCATTCGTTGAATTTCGTAAATATTTGGGCTATGGTTGTCGTGTAAGATGATTTAAAATATAATGAAAACAACATACAAGGTGTAAGGAAAAGTGGGAAAAATATAAGGTGTGGATTCCTCATATGTACAGTAGTGGCAAAAAAAACCGGACCGACCCTTGTAGCTGATTTCACAGCCTTGTTCACTCCAGAGAACGATAGACTGGCAACTAAGACTTTCGTGGTTCGAATCATGCCTGGGAAGGAACCTTTTTTTGTTCCTTATTTAAATTTATTCCCAATACTTTTCGATTTCAGCGATATTTACTACTTAATTAACTTATTATTCCTAGAACATGAACTTTACCAGCAATCGAAAAGTATTGGGAATAAATTTGAATAAGGAACAAAAAAAAAAGTTTCCTTCCCAGGCAGGATTCGAACCACGAAAGTCTTAGTTACCAGTCTATCGTGCTCTGGAGTGAACAAGGCTCTGAAATCAGCTACAAGGGTCGGTCCGGTTTTTTTTGCCACTACTGTACTGAAGAAAGAAATGGTTACATCAACATGGGTACGGAAATGGTTGATTTCTGACTAGAGTTTGCAAGTGTGATCATAGTGAACTGCAGGACGTTTGTTTGTGGGAATTATTTTGATGCATTCTGTTTACATTTCCTTAGATGAACTGTTCAAAATGCCCACCTCCTGCCTGAATATAGGATGCAACTCATCGTCTGATCGAGACCCGAATATGCTTCCAAATCTCTGGCATTATTGTTATTATCCGACAACTTTGCAAAATCCGGTAACGGAGAGTTCCATCATTATCCACAGAAGTTGAATTCATCAACGACTTTAAGAGCACCCACAGAATGAAATGCAATGGATTGAAATATGGTGAGCGTGGAGGCCAAGAATGTTCGGATCTCAATGAGACTGCGAGCTGCGGCCTGAATTCAGGCAGAAGGTCGATGTTTTGAAGACTTCATCTAAAGAAATATAATCAGAATGCATCATAATAATTCTAGCAAACGAACGTAATGCAGTGCACAATAATCATATTTACAAGCCCTACTCAGAAAACAAGAATTTCCGGACCCAAGTTGATATAACTGTTTTTTGTTCTATACATATGAGGAATCTTTACCTGAAGTTTTGTCCACTTTTTTCCATTACATTATGTACACTACCGGTCAAAAGTTTTCGATCACCTATCACAACTATGGATTTGTGGTGAAAACAGGAATTTCGTTTTGAATATTCTTACTTACGTACTGGCTTTTAAGGAACCCGGAGGTTCATTTCCGCCCTCACATAAGCCCGCCATTGGTCCCTATCCTAAGCAAGATTAATCCATTCTCTATCATCATATTCCGCCTCCCTCAAATCCATTTTAATATTATCTTCCAATCTACGTCTCGGCCTCCCTAAAGGTATTTTTCCCTCCGGCCTCCCAACTAACACTCTATATGCATTTCTGGATTCTCCAATACGTGCTACATGCCCTGCCCCTCTCAAACGTCTGGATTTAATGTTCCTAATTATGTCAGGTGAAGGATACAATGCGTGCAGTTCTGTGTTGTGTAACTTTCTCCATTCTCCTGTAACTTCATCCCTCTTAGCTCCAAATATTTTCCTAAGCACCTTATTCTCAAACACCCTTAACCTATGTTCCTCTCTCAGAATGAGAGTCCAAGTTTCACAACCATAAAAAACAACCGGTAATATAACTGTTTTATAAATTCTAACTTTCAGATTTTTTGACAGCAGACTGGATGATAAGAGCTTCTCAACCGAATAATAACAGGCATTTCCCATATTTATTCTGTGTTTAATTTCCTCCCGAGTATCATTTATATTTGTTATTGTTGCTCCAAGATATTTGAACTTCTTCACCTTTTCAAAAGATAAATTTCCATTTCATACAATATTCCCGTCACGAGTCGTAATCATATACTTTGTCTTTTCAGGATTTACTTCCAAACCTATCTCTTTACTTGCTTCCGGTAAAATTCCCTAATCGTTTGTGGATTTTCTCCTAATATATTCACGTCATCCTCATAGACAAGCAGCTGATGTAACCCGTTCAATTCTAAGCCCTCTCTGTTATTCTGGACTTTCCTAATGGCATACTCTAGAGCAAAGCTAAAAAGTAAAGGTGATAGTGCATCTCCTTGCTTTAGCCCACAGTGAATTGGAAATGCATCTGACAGAAACTGACCTATACCGAAACAATATTAGGTTTTTGTAAATTTACAATCTATCACAATGCCCTAAATTTTATGCATATTTCTTTCGAAAGAAATATCCTGTCTTCGCATTCCCGGTGTATCATTTCCCCTGTACCTGGTTTAGAAACTTCACCGTTCACATTAGGCAATCATGCAACGCAGTATAAATTTAATGAAATTAATATCACCTCCGGCGTCCTGTTATCAAAACTCTGCCAGTATGAAGATCGGCTAAAAATACAGATTTAAAAAATGCAATACTCTGATATGGTACGAAATAAAAAAAATTGTTGCAAAATGGTGGATGCGTGTCTGTGGACCGTGGCTGATACGTATCTGTGATGGATGGGGTGCATTACATCATATCTAGCGAGTTGCAGTTGGTCTGCACGTGACAGCTGATCCTGCCATCTGCCTGTCCTGCATTGCGACGACGACTCTGTCTCCTGAGTTTATCTGTCGTGAATGACATCAATTAGCGGTCCGCGACACAATATGCTTCCGAGAGAACACACCTACACCACGATGTCATTACACAGCTTGCGATAAGCTCGTATTAAAGGCTTGTATAGTTATAGCTACGTCGGTTTCCAAACCAGAGACCTGCGTTAAAATTCCAGCTGATCTAAAAATACGCTATTAAAATATTTGACCATCAATATCTAATTATTGGTAGAGCAGCTGGCTACGGACTGGAAGCTCCGGGGTTCGATCCCAGGTGGTGACAGGATTTTTTCTCGTTGCTAAACTTTCAGAACGGCCCCGAGGTTCACTCAGCCTCCTATAAAATTGAGTACCGGGTCTTTCCTGGGGGTAAAAGGCGGCCAGAGCGTGGTGCCGACCACACCACCTCATTCTAGTGCCGAGGTCATGGAAAGCATGGGGCTCTACCTCCATGCCCCCCAAGTGCCTTCATGGCATGTTACGGGGATACCTTTACCTTTACCTTTTACTACATAAAATACGTCAGGCAATAACAATCTATAGTTCACAACTCTCAACTAACGGTTGGCATGTTTGACCTGAAAGGAGCGGGGCCGAGTTTAAATCCTGGTTGGAAGAATTTAAATGGTTGCGATTTTTTTCCGGGGTTTTCCTGAACCCACCGAGAGCAAATGCTGGGTAACTTCCGGCGCTGGACTCTGGACTCATTTCTCTGATATTATCACATTCGTATCACCCTAGATCATATATACTGTATAGGTCAACTGATGAACTGTTTAAGCTTATAAATTGAATTAATCTACTTCATATGAATTGTATAGCTTAACGAAAATAAGTTTGTAAATTGAACTAATTTGATTGTATATGTTTGTATAGTTTGGCTGATGAATTGTATATGTTCTTAAAATGATTACTAGTCTGTGTAGCTCTACTGATGAATTGTATATAGACCTACTGTAAATTGAATGGTAATATGTATAGATCAACTGATGAATTGTTAATGATTATAAATTGAATTAATCTACTTGATATTAATTGCACAAATTTGTATAGCTTAATGAAAGTATGCTACTTTGTATTGTATATATTTGTATAGTTTTGGCCGATGAATTGTATATGCTTTAAATTGAATAGTAATCTATATAGCTCTACTGATAAATTGTTTGTGTTTGTAATTTGAAGTAGTTTGCATTATATGTATTATCAATTTCTGTATATCACAACTGGTTGAATTGTTTATGCCTTAAATTTAATTAAATTGTTTTGTATTATAATATAGCTCAACTTATGAATGATCGTTTGCGTTTGTAAATTTAATAATCTGATTGGCTATGTATTGTATACTTTTAGTAGAGCCATCGATGTAGCTCATTCGGCAGACTCGCTGGGCTGCTGATCCGGAACTGCGTTCGGGCTTGGGTTGGATCCCCCTTTGGACTTTGGTTTCTTCGGAGGTTTTCCCCAGCCGTGGGACTGAAGCCAGATGGTCTATGGCGAGTCCTTGGCATCAACCCCTTTGATTTGATTACCCCTTTGATTTGATTACCTGGTTGGGTTTTTCCGAGGTTTCCCCCACCGAAAAGGCAAATGCCGGGTAATATTTTGGCGAATCCTCGGACCTCATCTCATCTCACTACATCTCGCCAAAATGTAAAAAAAATTGTACAAAATTGTAAAAATTGTAGAAAATTACTAAATTGTAAAACTATAAAAATTTGTAAAAATTGTAATTGTAATATTGTAAAATGTTGACATGTTCCACATCTTAAAGCTTCATTGCTCATGTAAGATCTATGGAATAAAATGAATGAATGAATGAATGAATATACCCAGATAGTTCGGCCTTATAGGCTTTGAGGTTAACAACTTTTGTCAGGTTTACCACGCTGCCATCTAGTAGTTACATAAGGAGTTATGTCAAAATTCCCATTTGAATTGCATTAGCGACTGTACTGCCATCTCGTGTTCGTTTATGGCGGACGGGTGGCGATCCTGGCGGTTGTTCTCTTCAAAGTGCTGCCGATTTTAACATAGCGATGAGTTATCTGTTACATATATGATCTAGGGTATCACTTGCAAGCTAAATAAACATGGCAGTTGATAGAGCGTCGTGAAGTAAAAAACCACCAATAAGAGGTGCATAGACAGACTAAGAAATGAAGTTCTGTTGGAAAAAATAGATGGAGAAAGAATGATGCTGAAAAATAATTGGTTCGGTCCCTGGCTGAGAAGAAATAGCCTACTGAAGGATACACTGGAAGGAATGGTGAACGGGAGAAGAGTTCGGGGCAGAAGAAGATATCAGGTGATAGACTACATTAAGAGATTATGTCTTGTGACCAGAACATAATACGAAATATAAAAATTGGAAATATATCCTTCGAAGAGTTGGAAAAATCCAAATAACTTCAAGCAATATTAACAAATATAAATGACACTCGGGAGGAAATTAAACGCAGAGTAAATATGACAATTGCCTGTTATTATTCGATTGAGAAGCTTTTGTCATCCAGTCTGCTCTCAAAAAAGTTGAAAGTGATAATTCATAAAACAGTTATATTACCGATTGTTCTGTATGGTTGTGAAATTAGTACTCTCACTTTGAGAGAGGAACAGAGATTAAGGGTGTTTGAGAATAAGGTCCTTAGGAGAATATTTGTGTCTAAGAGGAATGAAGTTACAGGAGAATGGAGAAAGTTACACAACGCAGAACTGCACGCATTGTATTCTTCACCTGACATAATTATGAACATTAAATCCAGACGTTTGAGACGGGCGGGGCATGTAACACTTATGGGCGAATTCAGAACCGCATATAGAGTGTTAGTTGGGAGGCCGGAAGGAAAAAAGCCTTTGGGAAGACCGAGACGTAGATGGGAGGATAATATTAAAATGGATTTGAGGGAGGTGGGATATGTGTGATTAGTTAAAAGTAGAAAAAAAAAATGTCTGTACGAAGCAACTCAGGAGTTCACAGCACATTTTTAGCTTGTCGATATTTCCCAATAGAAGGAATAGTACTTCTGAATGGTTCATTCTCTATTTGTATTATTATTTTTCCTTAAAACTAAAGAAAAAAGCCTATTTTACAAACCACTTTTAATTAGTGTAACTCTGAAAATATTGAGAATAGGAAATATGTTTATATGACAGTTTTTGCTCAAAACGTCTTCAGAAATAAACTCCGTAAGTGGCGGTAAATCCTCGTGAATCACCCTGTATATATGTATATTAATTGAACTAAGTTACTAGACCTAAAAAAAGAATTATGATTTTTACATAGGCCTATTTCTCAAGTGTCACAATTAGAGAAATCCTCCTTTTCAGTAATGGGAGTTTGGGCGTAAAGAGAGGGAAAATTCGATTTAATTTGTCTGTTACATTGTTGTGGACATAAGCGATTAGAGATGCTTAGTTTGAATGCAACGAAACGCCACTGATCGCACATTGCGCCAAAATCGTAGCAGTGAAGCGGAATAAAATTTCTATTCGTGGATGGAAGAGTTCGTGTTGCCGCCGGAATTTCAAGCCGCAGATGGTTTTCCTCAAAATGGAAAATTTAATCATAGCGTTGCATTTGGTCTATGGTCTATGGTCTATGCAAGCACGGCACCCTAACCTCATTTATAGTTTCATAGAAGTCATCAGTTCTGTTTTGAATTCCGAGGGTTATTGGTTCGATTATTGGCTCGGTTTCCGTGGTCTATTTTACAACACTTTACCAGCTGTTGCGGTTGTGGAACATGATACGTTAACGGAACAAATGGATATGCACAAAATTATTGTCTGTTAAGTTCCCCAGTCTTTACCCTCGGTGTCCGATATTCGAATCGTGGCCAAACTATTTTTGGAAATTTTTAAGTTTTCACCACTTTGAGAGTTACGATATACCGTAGAAGAGGGTAAAAAAAAGGTAAAGGTATCCCCGTAACATGCCATGAAGGCGTTTGGGGGGCATGGAGGTAGAGCCCCATGCTTTCCATGACCTCGTCACTAGAATGAGGTGGTATGGTCAGCACCACGCTCTGACCGCCTTTTACCCCCGGGAAAGACCCGGTACTCAATTTTATAGGAGGCTGAGTGAACCTCGGGGCCGTTCTGAAAGTTTGGCAACGAGAAAAAATCCTGTCACCACCTGGGATCGAACCCCGGACCTTCCAGTCCGTAGCCAGCTGCTCTACCAACTGAGCTACCCGGCCGCCAGAAGAGGGTAAAGTCTATCAAAATTTTGCAATTTTTTAATGATATTGAGGTTACGCAATGGAGCGAAGTTCCTCAGAAAATACCATTTTGTCGTCATATTCTTCACTTATGAAGGCACGTTACAAGAATTGAATTACAATCTATAAAAAACTGGTTTTTTATTTGACTTGTGATCGAAGTTACCTGCTTAAATAGGGTAAAGTCGATCACCATTGAATTTTTAGTTTAAGATCGATTTTAAATATTGCGGAGTAAAGTCGATCACTGTTTGTTTAAAAAAACAACAAATTAAGTGTATTACATATATTTTATTTGTTGTAAGGGGTGTAGAAAACCATAATAATCTTCAATATATTCCTATAGCATTATATAATGTATCTTTTGTTACTGTGATCATACTATTCGATACAATTAGGCCTATAGGTCTCCACTGTACAATCGTGACTATGATTGCCAACTTATAAAACATAAAAACACATTTTAATACTTCACATACCGACAAACAAGATTTAAGAATTCAGAATTTACATTGAAATACCACCCTTCAATTATAATCTGAAATGCAATTCAACATTGCTTAGGTTTATGTCAGATGTTATTTGAAATCTTCCCCTCCTCATGTCACTTTAGAAAGTACTTTGTTCCCATAGTCAGGTACAGAGGGGTGTACCAAATATGTTCCTTTGGCATGCTTCTCTTACGCAAGAAATTCACCATAATTTCGTCTTCCTCTTTCCCCACTATCCCATCAATATAAGCTATACTATGACACTTTTCTGTTTATAAGTGTTAGTTGGAGGTATTTCGGTGAATAATTTATTCTTCCTGCTGGTTCTATCTGCTTCGAGTAAGTCGATGGCATGATCGACTTAACCCTACAAAGGTAGGCCTACAAGTTTTCTTAAAATAATAAGTTTCAATTCTTAAATTCCTGGGATTTATAAAATTTACAGTCCTCATATACCAACACTAAATTTCCTCGTTCACTTTCAGATGTAAACAAACGCTCCATTTCGAACAAAGTTAAACACTTTGTTAAATTAATAGTACATTATGCAACGAGCCTATAATGATAGTAATTAAGACACAAGTATGTTTGTTTATGAAACGAGCGCAAGCGAGTTTCATAATTTTCATACGAGCGTCTTAATTACCACTAGAGGCAAGTTCCATACGACTTTTTATGCTCGACCATATTTCTAACTTGAAATTATTCAGAAATATTCATTTTATTTGTAGCTGACAGAAGATCGGAAGTGACCTTGTTCATAGCTCGAAATTGTGAGATGTGCGCAGACGCGAAAGTATTGATTTTTTCCGAGGAACAATAATGTCATTGACCTTGATGTAATGCAGAGAATGTATAACCTGGAAATTGATTTAGAATTGAAAAACGAGATGACAAATTGAATTTATTTGAATATTATTTACAATTAACGCTAATTATTATAGTAACAGAACATAACCTTCTGCGACATTATTGGATTTCCAGCCTCATTGACGTTTCCCTCGTCTTTCGATTGCATATCCGTGAATAATCGAAAACCTGAACTTTAATGAATAGGTGTACTTTAATGACATGCATTAAAGGACTGCTACCAGGTGCACATTTCGGCATGGTCGAGCATAAAACTATGTGTAGTATAGGCAAAGCAGGTAGAAAACATTTTGGGGTGCAGTTTCCTTATGACCGTAATCCAGGTAGAAAATGTTGGCGTGCAGTTCCTATATGACCGAAATCTAGGTAACAAATTTTGGTGTGCAGTTTCCGACCCTCGAGATAGCCTGGCCGGCTCTGGACGAAAACTCGAGCGTCCTCAACTAACCTCACTGTATTTCACACGCTATTGGAGGTGAAAGAGATGAGTGGTGCATTCTGTATATGAAGTAAAAATTGAAATGTGTTGTGACTGTGTTAAAAGTGTTGAAAATTGCTTTATAACAATTTTGGCAGTAATGAAACTGCAATATTCGTTCAGTGGCGATTGGATGCTCTAATTTGGATAAGTCTGTTAATTGAGGATATCCGTGGAAAAAGGTTGCATGTAACATGTTGCCCAAGGGTTACATCCAACCTTATTCCATGCAGGTACTCAATTGTTGAGAGAGTGTTGTATATTAATGCGCGATAGAAGGGGGCAACAGTGTTTCCGAGTATAGCCAGGTTAATGTTAAAAATGTTGGTAAAAATAAAGTGATGTCCCTGTATTACAACCCTTAAGGCGGCACCATAGGTGTCTCATGGCAAAATTAGTACTTAATTTTCCCCGAAAGTTGAATTTTGACGCTACAAAACCCAGATGTTAATTTAATTTAATTTAATTTAATATTAAATTTTTTAATTTTTTAAGGTGACATGTATTTTATTTAGTCTGACGAGTTACTCCCTTGGTTTGAATTGTAAATTATTTAAAAATAGCGTGTAAGAGGGCCTTAGACTAGAAATGTTTAGCTTAAATGTAATTCTGTCTATAAGTATGCATAAGGGTGTAATTATTTGTCTTATTTGAACTGTTGTATCAGTGAAGCGAGGTGAGTCAGTGAAGTTATGGTTTTACAGTGCAGTGAATAGTTCCGATCAATGATATTGTATAGCGTCAATGAAATGTGTCCTAGAGTGTCAGTGAAATGCGTCATAGTGCCACTACAGTGAGTGAGATGAGATTAAAGTGAAAGACTATTGAAACTTATGTAGGGCCTATACATATGGAGGTTGTATTGTAAAATTAGTTTATGTTATGTTTTATTATTAATTGTAATTATTATGTTAAATTGTATTGTGTATTCTTATTGTATTGTGTATATAATTGTATTGTGTATTGTAATTTTATTGTGTATTGTTTATATTGTGTATACCACTGCCACCGGGTGCTTGCCCACTTGCAGTGTAAATAAATACATACATGTTGCAAAGCGATAGTGTGTGTATTTTGTTGCACAGTGAAGAATAATGTTGTATGTCACCAGATGCAAGTCAATATAGATTTTAAGAAGGGCACTTATGAATATTATAATAGTGTCGATAAATAAGACAATACCAAATACCACGGGTATTAAAGATATCTGTGAAAATAACTAAAAAAACTATTAAAAATGAAAAGTTTGTTTTAACTCAAAAAAATAAAATAATGTTGCAGTTTTCTAAATCTGTGCTTATTTTGTTCTATGACAATTTAAAGCACATCATGACGAATTTAAAGGACCAGCGGGTGCGTGGAGGTGCAGCCCTTTAAACTGACACCCAGCTGTCATTCTGATAGACTTTGTTCTTCATTCTAACTAATTTTATTTTCATTCAGTTCATATTTCGAGCTGTTATGTAGGAGAAAAATGTTTGTGGTAGACCTGTATAGGAAGTAAGGATATCGATGTTATATATCATATAGGCCTACTCGTCTACTCGATTTTCCAGTTTTCAACATTTTGTAACATTCAAAATGCTCTAATGAATGCAGTTTTCCTTCGATCTCAGTGAAATTTTGCACAGAAGTCAACAAATGAATGTGAAGTGAACTGGCACATGTTTTCTTCTGCTATTGAATGTAGGCCTAATCTAATAAACATATGTTGAAGATGTGATATGTTTCGAAACATTGAAAAAATAACTATAAGGGTAAATATTTTTATTCTAAAAAGTAATGGCGGAAAATATGAAAAAGATGTGTTATATTTCACATAGGGACACATCTATCACGAATAAATCAAATATAAATTTAAACCTTTGCAGCACAAATTAATTTTTTATGTTTTTCATATCATAAGTAGAGATCGGATTTTTATGTAATTACATATTATATTCCTTTCAACCTAACCGTTTATAAATAACAAATCTTTGCGATTCTTTTAATTACCATTAATTCTGTATATTAAAATTTGATATTACATATTTTTACATATTTACCCCACATTACATATTATGGCTTGGTATTACATAAATCTACATATTTAGGGGTTTTATTCATTTTTACTTCTATAAAAGGAAAAGTAAAACTTCTGCTGAGGAAGTTTACAATTTGAAATACACAGATTTAAAAAGCCTTTTTATCTATCCGAGAAAGGATATATTTCGGGACGAAACATAACATCTTATTTCCAGGAAGTAAAAGAGGCACTCACTCTTTACCGTCCACTGTAAATATGAGTGAACAAAAGGCAACTTTTCTCATACAACTACTCTGTATTGTAAAAATCAAGAAGGGAATAATCTCGTACTCATAAGCGGACGACATAGTAGTAGGGTTTAAAGACCTTACAAAGTTACAAGAAGCAATAAACATCATGGTAAAATGGTGCAATGAAAACAAATTTGATACAAATGTGGACAAGAGAGAAATGATGATAGTCAGAAACGGCGGAAGAACACCATAAACAGTAGAAATCGTCATGAAGGACAGAAAATTAAAAATTGTACCAGACTGCAAATATCTAGGCTTAACAATACATACCAGCGCAGATATTAATATTAAATATTTTCATGATTTTACATATTTTGGTACATATTCAGCTAATTTTTCTTACATAAATATGTATATATATTTCACACCTTGATATTACATAAAAATCCGTTCCCTAATCATAAGAAAGCTTCGATCAATTTCGTTCAACTCTGCACGTAATTTCAAAACATAGATGGCACCTCTATGTGTACTCAAGAAGTGGTTCTTAGGTGGAATATCTGTGCCGTAAAATTTAGAAAGAAAGAAAGAAAGCGGTGGTTTTTCTGAATAACCACTATGCTGCAAAGGGTTAAAGAATAATTACGTACTTACTTACTTACAAATGGCTTTTAAGGAACCCGAAGGTTCATTGCCGCCCTCACATAAGCCCGCCATCGGTCCCTATCCTGTGCAAGATTAATCCAATCTCTATCATCATACCGCACCTCCCTCAAATCCATTTTAATATTATCCTCCCATCTACGTCTCGGCCTCCCTAAAGGTCTTTTTCCCTCCGGTCTCCCAACTAACACTCTATATGCATTTCTGGATTCGCCCATACGTGCTACATGCCCTGCCCATCTCAAACGTCTGGATTTTAAGTTCCTAATTATGTCAGGTGAAGAATACAATGCGTGCAGTTCGTAAACTTTTAAAATTGGGACAATTGGACGGAGTTACGCACCAATAGATCAACCGACAATTTGAAAAAATTGAGATATTTGCACAAATCTGTTGTTGGCTGGATTTTTAAGTCTGAAAAAATTAAGAATACGATATTTGCATTTTGCTGCTGTTTATAAGCAAAATTCATTCATTGCATAAAATTTATTTATTCAGTTTGCTTTGCAATATTAAATCAAATGCTGGTGTGTTATTAAAAATCTCTTAATCTTCTTTTTAGTATTATTTCTGCTATTTTTAATAATATGAATGTTACGACGCTTCTTGCATAAATTATTTCATAAAAACCACATTCCACTGTTTGACTATTGCGACGTAATACTTAGACTTGACAACTGACCTTTCGAACAAGCTGCAGCGTGTGTACAATATGTATGTCAGATTCATCAGCAATGCTCACAAATTTGACCATATTACACCCTCGTTCAAATCTTTATCCTGGCTGCAACTTAATAACCGTAGAACACTTCATCACTGTCTCTTCTGTTTCGAGTTCTCCACACTTCTACTCCAAATTATCTTCGTTCCCGGTTTAACTACTTATCCTCCAATCACAATCTAAACACAGGTCACAGGAGAGCCAAATCCTAGCAATTCCTGCCCATAGAACATCCCACTATTCATCCTCTTTTACTGTCTCATTCCCCCGTGAATGGAATTCTCTACCTCAGACGATTAGGGGCTGCCAGACAATATCTACTTTCAAGAAAAGGCTAAATGATTTCTTACGGACGCAGTGAAATTGAAGTTATAATTGTGATCGAGTTTAATAATTTAATTTAATTTAGGTATGATTATTATTATTATTACTATTATTATTATTATTACATAATTATTTTATTGTTGTTATTAAGATAAAAAGAATTGTCATTGTATTATATTAATTATGTATTAAGATTGTATTGTATTGTAGTATTGTATTGTTTTGTACTGTATTAATAATGTTATATTCATAGCAATGTAGTAATTTTCTATCGTACTGGTTGAGTGGAAGAGAAGGCTGAATGGCCTTAATTCTGCCAGGTAAAATAAATAATAATACGTAATAATAACAATAATAATAATAATAATAATAATAATAATAATAATAATAATAATTATTATTATTATTATTATTATTATTATTATTATATTCATTTAAATGGTTAGTATCTCGGAAACCGGTTTTCGTCGGTTGGCCTCTTATTGCTTAACTCCATAAAATTATAATTCAGTATTAAAAAAGCAACAAAAATTAATTATAAGTAAACTAACTGGAATGTCGAAGTGAAAATTTGTGTGTTGGATGTCCACAATCAAAGACATATGTGGTAAAATGTTCAGATTAATCGATGTAAAAATGAAGTTACAAATTTCACAGATCCATAGCCTTAAGGGGAGAGAATGGTATTTTTTTGGTGAAAAAATGAATAAATTTTCAAAAAGAAAAATTTTCTTTAAAATACTCTGTGATATGTGTGGAATGCATAGCATAACATTTTGTGCGTATTTGTGCCCTTATCGGATGTTGAGTCGCCTTTTTTAAACTTCTTGCGTTATGGATTTTTAAATCACTCGCCCACATTTATCGTTGTTTCCGGTAAATTAAATTTTCAAAAAAAATATTGTTTTCTTTAAAATACTCTTTGATATGTGTGGAATGCATTGCATAACATTTTGTGGGTATTTGGGCCCTTATGGGATGCTGAGACGTCATTTTTAAACTTCATGCGCCATGGGTTTTTAAATCACACGCCCACTTTTATCGGTTTCCAGTAACTTCATTTTTTGCTACATTGCCAGACAAAAATGAATATATTTTCTGAACTATTGAAGATACATGCATGAAATTTAGAACACACATTCTTTAGACTATTAGAAAAAGTTTCTCTGTAACAGAATTTTGTTAATTGATTTCATTTTAAAAATACGTCCGTTTGTTTGCAAGAAAGGAAATCAGAAAATTGTTACTTACTTACAAATGGCTTTTAAGGAACCCGAAGGTTCATTGCCGCCCTCACATAAGCCCGCCATCGGTCCCTATCCTGTGCAAGATTAATCCAGTCTCTATCATCATACCCCAACTCCCTCAAATCCATTTTAATATTATCCTCCCATCTACGTCTCGGCCTCCCTAATGGTCTTTTTCCCTCCGGTCTCCCAACTAACACTCTGTAGGCCTATGCATTTCTGGATTCGCCCATACGTGCTACATGCCCTGCTCATCTCAAACGTCTGAATTTTAAGTTCCTAATTATGTCATGTGAAGAATACAATGCGTGCAGTTCTGTGTTGTGTAACTTTCTCCATTCTCCTCTAACTTCATCCCGCTTAGCCCCAAATATTTATTATTATTATTATTATTATTATTATTATTATTATTATTATTATTACATTCATTTAAATGGTCAGTATCTCGCAAACCGGTTTTTGTCTCTTGGCCTCTTATTGCTTAACTCCATCAAATTATAATTCAGTATTAAAAAAGAAACAAAAATTAATTATAAGTAAACTAACTGGAATATCGAAGTGAAAATTTGTGTGTTGGGTGTCCACATTGTAAGAAATATGGGGTAAAATTTTCAGATTAATTGATGTAAAAATGTTGAAGTTAGAAATTACACAGATCCATAACCTCAAGACTGTCCAAGCTAAATGATAGATAAGCACACACAGCAAGAACATTTTGTGGTACTTACAGTGCTTATTATAGCAGATGAGACGGCAATGTCATCAGAGGCGAAGG